>NC_072738.1:47962380-48262380 GCF_026930045.1 Uloborus diversus | reverse complement strand
GGAGGTTCTGAACTCGTCGGATTTGTTTTTTCTTTGTACAATGTTCCATAAATACTCGAAGACATCTGAACCTAGGGGCGTGCACAGGGAGGGGGAGAGACACCTGTTGGCCCAGGCCCGAGCCTGAAGGGGACCCAATATTTTTATAACTAACGGTGAAATGTAGGGGTAAACAATATGGAGAGGGGTTCGGAAAAGTCATTTGTGATGGGCTCCCAAATTTCTGTGCACGCCCCTGCCTGTACTGATAAGGAAAATTATTTTTTTTTTTTGTTTGAAACGGTATACTTCCTCGGTCGTCTAATGGTAATCACGTTCAGGTTTGATGAAATTGAAGGAACTCTTCAAATATCATACTCACATTTAAATCGATTTGTTCTTAACTTTGTATATCGTCTCACTTAGTGAACCCGTTTTCATGCTTTTTTTTTGTTTAGTGGTGGTTTTGTTTAGGGGTGGTCTAACTTAGGTTCAAATCTTTGATTTACCCTATCTGTTCTTCAGGGAAAAGTTAAGGGTAAAAGAATAAATTTCATGCAATTTCCCTCACAAACGATTAAATATAAAACCCATTGATAAACAAAGGCCATAAAACAAAGGTATATACTTTCTTTACCTATAGTTAAAGAAAGTACTAAAAAAATTATTATTGCGAGTAATGCGAATGAAAATTTTGAATCAAGGATTCTCAGAAGCAAACATAAAATTCATTCTAGGTGATTTTTTAATCTTCATCTATAGTGGGACCATATGAAGAAACATGCGACTTTTATCACGAGTTAAATAAAACGTATTGCGAAACATAAATTACAATTTACAATATTACAATTCTAAAATTTACAATTTTGTAAATTTAAACTCAAAGCGATTTCGGGTTTTTTTTAGTGACTCGTGCATTTACTTTCGGAAAGCAAACTTTGATAAAGTTGAACTAATGATGAAGACATTTTTTTTTGTATATAGTTACGCATTTGAAAAAGCCTTTCTTCACAGTCGTCGGAAGTCTTCGAGACACTCGCCGTGTTATTTACACCACTAGAAAGCAAAAATAAATTGCTTTTAAATAAAAAAAAACCGCCTTCAAAAAATATCCAGGAACTAAAAAGCAAAAAATAACTGATTTCACTTACATTCCATTTCTTACCCAAACATAGAAATGAAATGTATTTAACAATTCTAGTACAAAAATCAACTAAACTAAACACCGAATTATAAAATAAACACGTATTTTAATTACTATGCGATGAATTATTTTAAATACCTAACTAATTATTTACGATCTCTTAATTTTTAATAACCGTTTGAAGTCGGGGCCTCCTATTAACTACTACCTAACGTAGCTAAGTAGGTTTAGTTTTTAACACTAATTTCGCGTATAGTTAAATTAGTGTTTACTACAGGATTCAGTGGGTTATCAGTTACGTTATGTAGTAGTTTATAGGAGGCCCCGACTTCAAAAGGTTATTAAAAATTAAGCGATCGTATATAATTAGTTAGGTATTTAAAATAATTCATCGTATAGTAATTTAAATCAGTGTTTATTTTATAATTCGGTGTTTAGTTTAGTTGATTTTTGTACTGGAAATGTTAAATACATTTCATTTCTATGTTTGGGTAGGAAACAGAATGCAAGTGAAATCAGTTATTTTTTACTTTTTAGTTCCTGGATATTTTTTGAAGGCGGTTTTTTTTTATTTAAAAGTAATTAATTTTACATGTTTTTTCTTAGTTTTTATAAGTCATCCAATGAATATACACGAGTCGGAGCAATGAATTATAAAGGAGCGAGATATTAGGTTTTGAATTTTCGAGTAGCCTTATTTGCCACACTTACGCACTTATCTCACAAAACAGAAATGGATTGGGGTTCCGTGAGAAAATTGTAATTCTTCAAAATGTTTTGCGAGTTGGAAAAGTTTGAGGACCCCTGGTTTAATGTGTCCGGCAAATATCGCTAAAAAAAAAAAAAAAAAAAAAAAAAAGGCGAAAATAATTTTTAAAAAAATGAGGGGTCACATTATTTTCGTATTTTTTTAGGAATAAATAAAACATCTAATTGTTTGAAATCTTTGCATGGATACTTATTCTCCAATCAATAATTTAGTTTCAAAGGTTAAAATTATTGCTTTTTAGTTTTTTTTCACCTATTTTAAAATCTTTTTTTTTTTTTTGAAAAATGACTACAATAATTATCTTTAAAAATATGTGCATTCATTTGCTTAGATAATGGTTAGAAAATATTCTGTGTTCTTTTGCGTAAAAAAAAAAAAGAAAAAAGAAAAAAAACCTTTTTAAATTTTGTTCAACACGATCTAAAAATTTGGGAAATTTATAAAATGCTTATTCAATGCACAGTTTTGTCAAATATATTATTTTGAGTGCAAAACATGTTTGTTAACGGCTGCTTCTTAAATAGAAAAAAATCCTTAGCGATTTCAGTGACATGGAAACGCGAAAAAAAAAAAAAAAAAGAACGATCACCTTGAAAAAGCACTTTAAAGTTTTGCTTCTCCATTTAGAACACATAGCGTGCTGACATATAGTCACTCATTACTCTTTAAATAATTAAGCTAGCGCGATGAGGTTTTTTTTTCTTCGTGTTTGAAATAATTGTTAGTTTTCAAATAAACAATACATTTTTTTTGTCGATCCTTCGATGCTTTTTATCTTTACCTAGAATAGCTACATACAATTTTTTGTGATAAAATGTATTTAATTTAATGAGCTTTTCATCTTCATTAATTCTTTTTTGAAAACGATTAAAGAATTTTTTATGGAAAAATATATTGGGTGCATTGTTTAAAAGGTGATACTACTTGAATTTGGCGTTTATTTACTTTTTACGTATTTATATCATCACAGGAGATAAGTCTATTTTATTTTAGAAATCTACTAAAATGTTAAAATGGTATGTTTGACATAGTTTTTAGTCTTAGCTAATTAAAAAAATACTGATTTGATGCTAGAATCTCGATGTTGGTGTACGGAAAATTTAGGCTCTTTTAGTTCTGGGTTGAACTTCTTGTCATTCATACTAATTGAGTAGAAGTACTTTTTGCAGACCTGAGCCTTAGTTTACCTTTTGCAGATCTACAGAAGATAATTTGAACACTTTGAGCATTAATGCTTTTCATCGAGTCGCAACACATACCTGACTGTAAAAGATCTGTCTACGCTAATGAAATATTACGTAAACAAACGTGGTCACTGTACACATTTCCTTGTGCAAATGTAAAGTTTTTTATTCTCGTTTAAAGTAAAGCTATAGATACAGAGATATTTTAAAACATTATGCGGTTTAAAACAAACTTGCAGACTTATGTTATTTTCTAAACCAAAGATTTGAAGAATTTTAGTTATAAATCAAAACCTGGTTTACTCAATTTTGCTTCTTGAGCATGTGTTAGTATGATGGATTTAAACACTAAACTATATTTAACTAGACAATCGTGAAATAAAAAAGAAAAGTAAAAAACACATCGTAATATAAAAATAAAATACTCTGTGTTGAGATTATTTTTTTATGAAAAATGTAACACACTTGGTGACATAGTTACATAGTTTCGAGTAAATTACGAGGAAGTAACAAATGTTTTTGTGCATTTTGTAATTATATTTTCATGTGTAAGGTTAAAAGTGAAATTTAAAACATTCACAAAAAAAAAAAAAGAAAAAGTTTCTAATATGGTGTTCAGGAGACGAAAAGAAAATTTTGAAGCTAAGCTGCGCTCTAAGCTAGTGTCATTAAAACGAAGATAAAACTTGCGGAAGATGCTTTGAAACATCATTGTGGTATATATATATGTTTCTCGAAATGCTTATCGTTAGAGCATTATTAGCAGGACGTAAATTTACACCAACAATAATCAGGAATAGATTTTGAAAACATCTAAATTTGCGTCAAAGTTCACCAATTTGTTTATATTGAAAGCACTCATTTAAACACAAACTGAAAAGATAGCTGGACGTAAATTCACGTCAGCAAATGACATGGAATAGAACTTGAAATGAGGTGAAATAATGTTCCCAAATTTGTGTACTATAAAGCAAACAATCTGCCAAGATATCAGGAGAGAAATTTACACGACTGATAATAGTAATATAATTTGGAATAACATCAGTGCTTACAAATTTGTTAACAATGAAAACAATGCACTTTAAACAGCCTGAAAAGATAGAAAAACGTAAATTTACGTCAGAGATGACAATCAACAGAATTTAGAATCATGTGACATGACGTCAGAGTTCAAAAATTTGTTTTTAATAAAATCACTGCGTTAAAAAAAATCTAAAAATATTGAAAAAAAAAATCTTTGGAACAAATTGCGAAATGCAATATAGCTCTTACAAATAAATATTTACGAACACCAATAACTTTTGTTTAACTTGGCAAAAGATATAGCGTCTCATTATGGTTCGTTGGGGAAAGCTTCAACACTTCCCAAATTTTCCCGGTTCCAATGGGATCCAGCATTCTTTCTCTTTTAAGTGCAAGGTATTGTATCGTTTATTCACAGCAGCAATTAACCTTGACGTAAGTCACTATACAATGATCAGGGGGTAATTTCTGGCATGGGAAATGCGCATTTGTCAGCTCGAACTACACGAGGCACTTTATGTGATGTTTGTATTAAGGAATCGCGTTGACTGAAGAAAAACTTAGTAAGGTCTACATTTCACTGCCCTCTTTAAGCATTCCTTTATAAAAATTTGCTGAAAACTACATACTATAGCTTTATGGAAAAAGCTTTTGATCTTGTTCATTAACTGTACGCTCTTAATAATGAACTATATTTGATAAGTATACAAGGACATTTTATGCGTTGTTTTTTTTAAGAAAACTGATAACTCGAGAAAAAATTTTCAAAGCCTATATTTTGCAAAGATTAAAAAAAAAATTGTTTGACTGAAAACATCTTATAAATTTTATAACTTTATTTATATAGTTACTTTATTTTGTTTACTTAATTAGTAGATATAGGTCAATGATCAGAGGTAATTTCTGACATGGGGAATGCTCATTTTTAAGCAGGATCAAGACGCGACACTTTATGTGATGTTTATATTGAAGAATTGCACTGATTGCAGGCGTTATTGAAAAATGTAATACCAACAATTTAGTACCTACTTTAAGTCTATCATAGCACAAATTTATTAAAAAATATTTTACCATACTGAAATGCTCTTAAGAATTAATTTTTTTTTTTTTTAATTTGCTATGCATGCAAGATAAGGTTTTTTAACTGAAGAAATTCAGTAATATCTATGTATTAAACGCTATATATTAATCTCCATGTATAAAATGTAAGGTCAAATAAATTGTATAATATCTCTGTGGCGGACCTTTGTCTAGACCCCATAGCACCTACTGCCTTGAAATTTTGTACAATATTACTTCGAGCCCCGCAGGTTTGCACCTGGGATTTTTTTATTTTAAATTTTGAATTAGTTTTTTTGTCATTAATTTTTTAAGGTAAAATTTCACGTAAATCGCCTATTGAAAGGATGAAAGATTTCCCACACCCATTAGCATTCTTTGTCGCTCGAAAGAATTTCTTTTCTGTATCAAATAAAGCTTGTTCCAATTTTCTCAATTAATTAGAACTGCAAATAGAAGAGTTTCTATTTTAGCTAAAAGTCCTAGGCTCAACTCGATTCTTAAAACCACGAATTTGAAAGCGACTTTTCAAGCATAGAAAACTGCTGTTTTGCAATGCTCAGGTGTCCCTTAGCATCTTTAGTTGCGCAAGTTGGTATTAGTTAGTTTGGAAAGGGATTTATTTCTACCAAGTTCTTTTTGTTTTCCGGTGGGAGCGGAATTGCGCTCAAATTATGAGTTCTTAAATTCAATTTTCTATGGAAGGGAAAGGAGGAACTTCATTTTGTTCGAATTGGAACTCGTAACGCGATTTTTTAATATGATTCTTTCAAATAGGCGATTTAAATCTGTGCGAGTCAAACAAGATTGCGCAGCAATCTTCGTTTGTTGGTGAACGTCATCGAGCAGGGTTCGGAGCCCTCTACTTTAGGAAAATAAACTTATTTGGGCTAAACGTTTCACATAAGTTCAAATTACTATTTTTAGTGATTCTGGAAACATGTTATCCCATTAATTCTTTTATATAATTACATTTTTCTGTCTGATTCATTCTAATTATTTTACATTACACATATTTTATTACACATAAAATAGGCATTTTATGTGTAAAAGTTACATGAATACATTGAAAAAATGAGCTTTGTAAAAGTTCATTGTTTTACCTTTTTTATCCCCCAAAAAATCTTTTGTTTGTTAATATGAATTTAATCTTGGTATTTTTTGTCAAAAAGTTATTTGCTTCACGTTTGCACATTATTCACATTTTATATATATTAATCATACAATGTCTTGCTTCTTTAGCATAATATTTATAGTATTATAAGGTAGGGGGTTCAAATGTAAGGCAACTTGCTTCGCATAAGTAGTCTTTTGTAATAAGTATAAGTAAATCCTCGCACAAGTAAATCTTTCGTAAAACATGATATTGGCAGAAGTGGTAGTGTTATATTGAGAATAGATATTGAAGGAATGAAACTTCAATATCATCAGTGCAATGAAAATTAGCTAAACACTGACATTTTTCAATTTCTAAAAAGATGTTCCTAATACCGCTCAAGTTCAACTTAATAATTTCCATTACGGACTTTGATAAAATGGTTTTATTCGTTGGTTCTAAACAACATATTAGTGTTATATATTTAACGGGTTATTTTACTCACTTAGCTATTTTACTTTTATTCCTTAAAGTAATTGTCCGAAACACAACATAAACTAGCTTTTATCATTAAAAATATTAATTAGAAGATAAAAGCAATAATTTATTTTGTTTTAAAATGCCAAGATCTTTTAGATTTTTGAACCATAGTTCTGTTGTATTATTTTTTTAGAATACGCATTTGGAAATATTGAATGCAGAATACATTTCTTAGTTACATCAGCAATTTTAAAATTTATCTACAAATAATCCTGAAAGACCGTCGAGGCTTGATCGATAAAGAGTTAGAACCCTGCCACCCAGTCGAACATCCTCGGTGTACGCTAATGGTGACAGGCTCACGTAAAATTTGTAATGGTCACAAAGAACTCCGAGTTCCTTTTTAAAATGCAAACCTCTGGGAGTAAGGGATCAACGTTTTTCGGCTCCCTGTCTGAATTGAAAAAACGAATTGTGTTCCGGGTTCAAACCAGCTGGTAACATTACCCCTTTTTTTTAGTCAAAGGGGACGAAATATGTATAGTGTGTCGAATAATACAAATAAAATCACTCATCCTCTGTATTTAATTTTACAAATATTTTTTTCCAACGGAAAACAATTAAGCTACAAATAGAAATAAGTATAGTATTTTACTTATATAGTTAAAAATCATTCTTTTATGTAGAAGACTCTTAAATCTGAGGATAAATTTAATATTTTGAGGTTGATACATAAAACGTTTTGTACATTTCTTCAAAATAAAGGGATACAATTATTTCTAAACCTTTAGGTGGAAAGAGAGGGGTGGCACAAATTTTCATTCATTTCGTTAAAAAAAAAATCATTATACACTCCGTGCCCAAAAAAAGTCGCATGCCTTAATATTTGGTTGGATCACCTTTTGCTCGTATTACAGCTTTCATACGCCGTTTCATATGCTTCAGTGAGCTTTTGTAGAGTTTCCCTTTTTCATTTTCGCCCACAATTCCATCAAGAGGTCTCCTAAACGTTCGATAGATGAAGGAAGTGTGGTGCGTGATCTTAAATCCTTTTTGAGTATGTCCCACAGATTCTCGATTGGATTGAGGTCTGGACTTTGTGGTGGCCAAATCATGTGTTGAAATGATGCATTGTGCTCATCGAACCAAGATTTAACAATTGTAGCCCGGTGTACTCTGGCGTTATCGTCTTGGAATACACCACTACCGCCAGGAAAATAAAAGTCCATAGATGGCACAACATGATCATCCAGGATGTTAAGGTACTGTGCAAACTTCATTTGTTTGGTGTACAATGCAGCCGAGATTAGTCCAGATGAACAGAAACAACCCCAGATCATAACACTACCTCCGAAAGAGTGCACAGTGGGAACGAGACATGTAGGGTTCATTGCTTTGTGAGGCCTCTTCGAACCCTGACGCGTCCGTCATTTTGAAAGAGCGTAAATCTTGACTCATCGGACCACATGACCTATTCCCAATCATTAACAATCCAATTTTTATGATCTTTTGCAAATTGCAGTCTTTTTCTTCGATAAATGACACTCACAAGTGGCTTAATTATTGCAACACAACTTCTTAGTTCCGATTTTTGAAGTTCTCGTCGCATTGTGCGCTTGGAAATTGTTTTACTTCCCTCGTTGAAGAGTGCTGTGAATTGAATGGTCTATATTTTGCGATTTTTCTTCACTAATCACTTCAGAGAAGGCCGGTCACGTTCGTCCAAAATGGATTTACGACCACAAAGATGTCGCGAACAGGTAGCTTCTCCGCCATCTTTCCACATTTTAATAATGCGTTGAACGGTTCGCAATCCTATACCACTAATTTCAACTATGCCTTTGCATTTTGTCCCACCTTGGAACAGGTCAACAATTTGCCCCTTTTTGAACTCTGTTACATCACTTCCTCGAACACAACTACCGATTCCAGCCAAGCTTACTTCGAACTAAACAGTCTTCTAGCGCAAAGCCCGCATTTTAAGCTTGCAACGAGCAAAGATTTATGCAAATATCTGTAATACTCATCAAATCACCTTCTTCCAAAATTGGAACGTTTAAAATTCGACCGCGACTTTTTTTTGGACACTTAGTGTATTCCTTTCTTAAATCAGAAAAAAGAACTACATGAAATAAAGACAAAAACGAGTGAACATGCTGTTTCAGCTCTTAATTTTTGGAAAAAGTCTCAGTTTCTTTAACTAAAATTTTGAACAATAAAGGTATTTTGAGAGAAAAAATATAATTATCCTTTCTTAGAAACTACTGTAGAAGAAACACCACTTTTCATCTTTAAAGGTCTTTTTTTTTCCCAAATATGATCATGAACAAATAACAAAGAGTACGTTTGTTTTTGCTCCAGTTCTTACTCTATATGCATTGTAATGGGAAAAACACTTAAGTACGTTTTTCAGAACATTCATCAACTTGTACTTAATTCATAATCGCGAACAATTTTTTTTAAAACTAAAACAAAATAGGAAAACAAAAATCTCAGAAAGTGATATAGTTACAATTAGAAGGTATTTTGAATAGGATCAAGATTTCTATGAACCGGTTAAGTTTTCTACGAAAAGATATTCTTTTTTTCCACGCAACATCTTACAATTAAAATTATTGAAAGATATTTTTAAAAAATATTAAAATTTTTATAACATCAGTTTAAAGTAAAGTTACTTATTTTGCCGGTATTAGTGTGCGCTGAATTAAACTTTGAACATATTGAAGTAAAAACTACTTATATTTCGTAAGATTAGATATGATTATTATTGCTATTATTATTTAATTATATATTTTTCCACGGAAGGATTATTATTTTTCTATATTATGTCAAGGGAGAGTCAAAAGACCGTAACTCCTAAGCAACCCAGTAGAGATTATTTGTGTTAAAAAAGTTCGCAAGTAAAGCGTTTATCCTTGCAACAAGGAGAAGACACATTAAAAATGATTAAAATTCATCAACTCCTTTGTTGAACCTATGCACAGTAAAAACAATTCAGAAACGCTCCTGGAAAATAATGGGCAGTTGATATGCCCAATTTTTGACAGTAGCATATCTTGCAGAAAGCAGGAATGTTTTGCGCTAAAATTCAGTAACCTTCCTGAAATTATCCTTGAATCTTTCTAAATAATACAGAAATCTCACCAAGTAGGGTTTATGTAATAGCTTGGCGCCTATCTAATTTTCAAAGAAAGCTGTAAAAGCATTATTGCAACCACTGCCAAATCTACGACGGAATTGCAAGTGAGTATCAAGAATTTTACTCGCCTACAATTCTTGAAAAGCTGCGGAATTCAGAGACTTATTCTCTCTCATTTAGATGCTTAGTTAAGCTCGGACGGACTATAATTGCGTCGAAGTCGATACACTCAATAAGTACACTCAGTTAATCTTTAAACTGGTTGCTAAAAATATTTTTCACAACAGTAAGAAGTTGCATTCGTGCTATTTGTAGTAATTCAGGAAACTTACTTTTCGCAAAGATACTTGATTTTACGGGAAAATAGGTGAGGATCTGAGAAATCCCGAAACGTTCCATGGAAATGATCAGAAACGTTTCGCAATTTGTCGGGGGGGGGGAGGAACTGGAGCAAGTTTTTGTCACCATAGAAAGTCACAAGAAGTCACCAAGACAATGTGGCTTGGAAGTTCCGCAGGAATTAGCGTGGTCAGAAGATTTTCCAAGGCTTTTACTGTGCCTTGGATAGCTGTGGCTTTTCCTGTGGCTTGAAATATAAGCTTCTGATCTTCGCCTTTATCTTACTCTTTATGGTGGAACATCCTTTATTAAAATGATTAGAGCCCGGTAGTAGAAGCAGCACAACGCTACGGTTCCAGTCTAAGATTTTCGAAGAGGTCGTCAGACTATTTCTGAATTAGATAGTTCCCCCCTGGCTTTCTGCACTAAATTTCGCAATTTCTTCCCATTGATTTAACTTTAAATTAAAAAAAAAAATTATAATTTAGTTACATTAACAGAAGTAGTCAAAAATGACTTGTACTTACTTTGCCATTCTTAATTACTTACCCTAATATAATGGACAAAATACTTGCAGTTCTTAATGATAGTAATGCTTCTGTTATAGAAACAATTTTTCTTTTTCATTTTCTTCATTTCTGATTTAAAAAGCCGAAAAATATACCGCATTTACAAAAACTGACTTCTGAAATTTTAAATAGATAACATTATTTGAAATATTGACAATAATAATTTAAAAAAAAATCTTTTGTTTCTAAATTTGACGCTAGCAGAGAAAAAAGATAGATTTCCTTTGTGCTCATCCAACAGCGAAATGTTTTCCCGTTATCCGTTTTTCAATCTATTTTTCATTACTCATGAATCCAGTGACCCATTTCCCAGAATTCATAGGTAAAGCATCAAGTTCTAAACCTCAGAAAAACGTACGATGCGTGATGACAGAAATATTTTCTATCAATACGCCGCCCTTTTTTTGCATTGTTTTGTCTTACGCATCATAAATTAAAAATGTGAAGAAATTACCGATTGTTTGAAGTAGATTCCAACTCTGTTTCTAAATATTTGTATTCATGCACTTGGCTATTTTTTCTGTTTAGTTGATTTTCGCATACATTGAATCAACTATTGCAGGCAATTTGTTTCAAAAACAAATAACGTGTAAATATTTACTGTGTTTAACATTGGGATCACAATTTGTTTTTTTTTTTATTAAAGCATTTCGTTTAAATGCCATAATAAAAAGTTTAGCTTTGTAGATTTTACGCTTACACTCTAATTCTTCGTGAATGTCTATCAGCCGGAAAAAAAAGCAAACGCGGGAAGTTTATGTTACTAAACACAGATTGGCTTCTTTTGGAGAAACAAATGTGTTTAAATCCTTTATTCTTCAGTTATTCATTTTGAAAAATTTCGAGAAAAAGAGCCGAAAATAATGATGATGATTATATGATTAACTGTATCCATTTTTAAAACCTTTTCAAGAAAGATTGTGACTTTAGTTCGTCTTCATTCGTTTATTTTACACTCTGTTGTAATGTAACTCACGAGGTTTTGAATTATTTTTTCCCCATTATTATTTGTTAAATGTTATTGAATGACATTTTTACTTTTACCTTTTAAGATACAGCAAATTTTACGTTAAATCATTGAAAAGTAAAACGTAATCTTCCAGAAATATTCTGCTTTTATAGTTACTTAATAGAAACAAAATACGTTTTTGTTGCCAAATGTTGAGTAACAACTTTTCCATTTTCCTCAGTAGTTTAAGTTATGATATTTTGTCTTAAAGAATTGAACCAAAGCTTAATTTTAAATACCAAGCTGAACTTGCAGAAAAAAATTAGCATATTTCAAATTTTTCATTACCTTTTGAAGGAAATGAGTATTTTTCACAATGGTGTCATATTGATTCAAACCCATTCGTTAGGGTTTTGCTCTAAACAAATTACACAATCCTACATGAAGAAAAAACTTAATATATACAGGCGTCCCTCGTATAACACGGTACTTGTACAACACGGTTTCGATATTACATGGTACCAAATTTGCTATTATTATAACACGGTACGAAACTTCAATTTAATACTTCATGGTTTAGATATAACACAAATGTTACCTTTAAAAAAGATGGAATTTCATTTTCGTTTAATACCTTCTGTTAATGTTTGATAACTAATAAGTTTTTACTTTGCTTTTATGAAACTTGGTTTCGATATAACACGGTACACATCCCTTGATTTAAATTATTTCTAAGTCTCGTATAACACGATTTCGGTATAACACGAAACACGGTTTCGATATACCACGGTACATTTTGGCATGATTTTTACTATGTACATGATTAATTAGTGTAAAAAATAAGTTAAAAAGTTATTTTAAAAAAAGTCTCGTCTAAAAAGGTTTCGATATTTCATGGAACGAATTAACCGTGTTATACGAGAGATGCCTGCATGTCTATAAAGTCAGCAATAAATCGATCGTTTTGTATACCATGGCTGTTCAAAAATTATCCAGCTATATTTTTTGCGTAAAAACCTGATGGATATGAAACAATCGTGCTAGATTGAGCCGACTTTGATACTTTCTGCCCACACTAAAAATTTTTGTGTTTTTTTACTCCATAAATTCGGTAGCAGCTTAGCTGTCTCCACTGCTTTGGAGTAACTTAACTGATATAACTGGTGTAAAGTTACACATCGTTTGTAGAAGGTACACCATAGCAATGTAACTATAGCGTAACGAACTAATTTCTAAGTAAGGTTACATCTGAATTTTCTGTAACTTACAGAGAAATTGCTTGAAAGGTTACTGTGATGGTGGTTCTTAGAAGAAGGTTGAGCCAAAAAAAGGTTCTTACTAATTTGTTTGGTATATTAAATGCAATATTAAAATATGTATGATTTGATTTCCTTTTGCTGTAATGATAGATTGATTGATTTTCAAAGAATTACTACATGCACTAAAATAACACATGAAGCATATATTACAGACAAATATTTAATTTGAATATAGACTTACATTACAGTATAATTAGCCATGAGGATACATTATATTCTGAAATCGTATAGTGGTTAAATACTTTGCAGTTAAGGCCGCTCGAAAATATAAACTATTGAAAACAGTTGAAATGTATCAAAAATCTGATTTATAACATTCTTATCATTTATCTTTCATTTATCTAGAATTTATATAAATAAAGATAGAACTCTATATATATGCAGTTATAAGTTATAAGGCACCTTATAAAATTTAATTCAAACTACTCACGTTAAATGATGAGCGGGCCCGCTATTGCACTGGTGAATATTTGCAGGATTTACAATATTATTGTAGTGGTTGTCTTATTTGTAGGAGTCCATGTGATTCGCTGATTCGGAATTTTAGCACAGTTCTCCTAATAAAGTTGAATATGGAAACTCAGGGTGCTTGTTGTTGGTAGTCTTCATTGATTGTACACTGGATAGTTCTTATAATGGTATGGAATATATCTTTTCAGGAATTATCTTGTCGGTAATCTTCATTGATTCTTCATATATCACTTCTCATAATGGAATGGATGGTAATTTTCTTTGATTCTTCACCAACATAATTAAATTCTTAATGTATTAAAGAGATTGAAAATAAGACGTTCACAACTACAAACATCGAAGACTATACTAGATTACATAGTATAAGTATATACAGAAGATATGACTGCATTATATTCCTTTTATACCCGGGCGTGGACAGTAAGTCCAGTCCCGGGTCGTAAACACCTCGACACTCTAGTTTAACGAACGGAACTTTTTCAAAAACTGCAGAGATCGTTGGGGGTTTACCTATATAACCTTCCTTTTTAGGCAAACCCCGCTCATGCCGCTACACAAGGGCAAACATAGCATCGCACTCATAAAGTACATTCCTGACGTGTTCCCTCTCAATTCAAACGCGCTGGAGATTGGTACGCGTTAAGAAAGAGTTCCAGATCTCCTTGGTTCTATTTCTTTTAAACATCTGCTTTCCATGATAAAATCAAAGTTAAAATTGGGCTAAATTATATATTTTGTATGCAAAGGGAAATGGTGTCATTTCCTCCGGCGGCGTCGCATATTTCTAACGGCAGATTTAGCAGGGACGCTCTCTGAGTGTAATGGGGTGTAATCATGCGCTGTCAATGAACCTAGTTGGCGCGGGAGGAAGACGGGTGAAAAACTATCTTCTTCGAAGGGGCTAGCGTTGTATGAAAACTTGAAAAATAGATTCGGGGATGGCAGGAATATACGGATATTAAAAGTGTGGCAGTGTGATTCCTATCGCACTGTCACAGTTACAAGCAAAAATTAAGATTTCATCTGAATTTCTTGAACAGGTACTTTAATTGTAAGTAGAATAAACTTTGTGTTAGCTATTCGATGGTTTAAATTATCAAGATATATTAAATGATCAAGTAAATTTTTTCTATACATTTGAAATTAAAAGTACAAAAAAAAAATTAGTAGGTTTCTGCTTGAAATTTCGTTATAACAGTATAAAAAAATCATCTTTACAGATTTTGCTGTTAAAAAAATTCTTTACAGCTTTTACTTTTAATTATTCGTTCATTCAATATTTATCAAATTCATGCTTTTTCACAAACAATATACACCAATTATTTGTTTATTTTAATACACAAACAAGATATTTTTATTGGAATAAGAGAAGAAATAACCTGAGTAGTGTCCGAACCCAGAACGCGCGATTCTCACAGCCGAATCGCAAAGCAAGAGCTTTTGCCGCTCGGCCACCAAAGGCCGGGTTTTGTTTCGCTTATAAGAGTTCACCTGCTATGAAGCAATTCTGATCTTTACGCATGCACTTTGAATTCTACTTAAATCATAGCACAAGGTTCCTCCAGCAATTTGAGCTTTTAAAGTAATGATACTACAAGCTTCAGAATTAGTGTAACGTTACAACCATTAATGCCGGTAATCTTACACACTTTGTTTGCAGTGCATGCATGAAATGTCAATATTGTCAGCCGATGGCAAACCGAGTTTGACTGACGTAAAGTGTAGTGCTCTTGTCGGATATTTTAATTGCAAGTAAAATAATGGAACGACTGTAGCAGTACTAAACTTTTAATCATATCTTGAGTTTGGGGATCAACCCGAAGTCTAAATGAGCCGTTTAAGGAGAGTAAGGAGCCTACAGAACTGCAGTAATCTGATTTTTAGAGAAAACATGAGAATCAAGAGCGAGAAATGTTCTGAGAAATCGTCACCAAAAGCCATCTGCATCTAATGGTTTTCCAGTTTCTGTTAAAATTTGACACATAGCGCTGCTACCATCGTTCCATCTTTTTTCTTGAAAATAAAAAACCCAAGGGGAGTCGACAACACTTACTCAGTAAAACTGTATTTGCTATAGTAACTGACACTTTTGACAGAGGAAAAAAAATCTCCCATGCTCACAAGATTAAAGTTTAGTTCATTCGAGAGCTCTTGATTCATATCCATCAAGTTTTACAAAAGAAATAAATAAAATAAATAAGACTGAATACCTTTCTACAGCCCTCCCAGTGCTTGAAGAGGAAAAGTGATACACTGCAGAACACTCTAGGGTCCCCCGTTTATGTGGTTCAACTGGTTTGATGGGGCCCTTAAAACATTTATGTTTTTTGATCGAATCCAAGAATCGATTAACCCATAGTACAGCACCTCCAGAGGTATGGGTTTGAAATGGGAATTTAGAGGAGACATCAAACCCGATAATCTCCTCTTTCGAATTAAAACCTTACGATCAGGCCACCGCAGGCAAGGTATAGTAATACAAGAGTTGTCAAGAGTGTGAAAAGAAAAATCTTAACAAAAACAAATCGTGCGGTATGCTGTAATGGAAAGTAGAACCAAATAAAAACCAAGTACACAAACATTAGAAATGGAGTAAAGAGGAAAGTAACCGTTAAAAATATTTTCTAATCATAATAAATATTGATAAAAAATGAAGGACATTGTGGAAGAGAAAACTTCGAAACGATATTCATACTGAAGATGGCTGTAATTACACTAACAAGGTAAACAAAATAAGCTCCTTGCTTGACAGTGTTTTTACGACATAACGAAAAAAAGAGAAATCAGATGTTGCAGTGTCAAGTGTGCATTATGGGTGAAGCCCTCTTTCCGCAATTAAATGTTTTCCTGCTTTCGTTTCAAAACCACGCGTTTTGTGTTTATCTATACATATAATAAAATAAGATGTTTGTGTGTGTGTGTGTGGCGCGCATCCCGGGAAAACGGTAAGGCCTAGAAAGATGAAATTTGGTATACAGGTGTAGTTTTTGCTGAAGTTGTGCACCTCGGGCTTCGATTTTTGATATTTTAATTAGAAAAAAAGTTATTTAATGTTTTATGTGATTTTTAGCACTTTTTAGTACTTTTAACCTCACAGATTCCGAACCAATCGCGCCAGACAAATATTTTTTGCACTATAGTGTCCGAAATTTAATTTTAAATATGATGAACAAAAAAATTTTAAAAATAGAGCGATTTTTGTATTTTTTATGAATTTTTGAAAAAACCCTTAATTTGCATGTTTTCCTGGGTTTTATTTTTTTCTAATATCATCCTGCGAGAAGTATCAAAGCCTCATTTCTGAAATTTAATTTGGTAATAGTAAAACCATTTCGCCCTCTTCAAAAGAAAAAAGTTCTTAAAAATACGCAATAGTTTTTTTTTTTTTACAATATTTTTAATGCTGAACACATCATGTCCTTTCACGCATTAGTCGAAAAAAGCGTTCCTTAATCTTTTATGCCTGTGACGTCACTACTTGGGTTTCGATTCGATATTTACGATGGAATCTTAATCGCAAGCAATGTTAATATTTTTTTTTTTACTATATAGCTACTTCATTTTCTGACGTGATGACCACGTGTTTTTTCGGCAGCGCTTGCTTTTTTTCTTTCCTTTTTTTTTGTTTTATTTAGGGATTGCATTTATTTCTTTTTCCATCCCCCCTCCCCCAAGCTGGACCTTTTGCTGTATCTATAATACGTTACATTTCATAGTTGTGCGCATTAATTCAATAAAAACAGCGAGATTTTTTTTATCTTTGTCAAACGCTACTTTTTGCACCCTACGGGGAATTTGAGCTTTTTTTTTTTTTGCTCTACTTAAATGAAAAAGGCGGTTTTTTGAGTGTTCTTTGTTTTTATTAGGAAATGGGTGAGGAGGTCAAAATAAATAGAGATGGATAAGAAAATGTAGAGATAGATTGTAAAGGTAGATAGCCGCCGAAGGCGGCAATCTTGGCGTAAAAATGTGAATGGCACAAAAAAAAAAGATAGAGATGGATTGATTAATACTGCTGCCAAATTTATTTAAACAACCGCCGAAGGCGGCAAACTTGAAGTAAAAAGGTAAATGACAAGTTAGCCAAACAGCCGCCGTAGGTGGCTGCTTGCACATTGGGTGTCAATGCCCCCCTCCCTCCCCCACATACACCATGACTTTGAAAAAACAATGCTTTCACATAAAAGTGGAAGTGCTTTTTGTTATTACTAGTCGACCCGTGCGGAGCTCCGCACTGTGCTTCAAATCGTTTCATAAGGCATTTCGCTCTTTAAGAATTTCAAAGGAAGAACATTATGAAGAAGAACCGAAAAAAAAGTAAGCGTAGAAGAGAAGGCATATGTAATTTAAAGACATCAGTAACAAAACCTCGTTAAATACAACGTTGTGATAATTTGATCATAGCTCCCCTTTTAATCGTACATATTTTCAATGCAAACATAAATGTCATTAAAAGTGTGGCTGAGTGGTGACTCGTGAAAAAGCAATAATTGTGCATGTGAAAAAACAGGTTGTGGCAAATACAGTCCTGCACATGTCAGCATCTGACGGGAAAAAAAGAAACATTAAAGAGACATTTATTGGCACGTATTCGAATTGGCGCCATTCTGACTAACAGCCCGACACCCCAACAAACCTAGCAATTGCGCCTTCCTTTTCGAAAGCTATTCATTGAAGGAATGCGTAGTAAAAAACAGCAAAAAAGCTTTTTGCCAAAAAAAAAAAAAATAATAATAAGAATAAGATCATGCATCTGTGTTTTGTCATTAACCAGCATGATACGATTTAAAATTATTCGCAAAGCATGGAATTTGATAAAAGAATGACGAAGATCTCACGTAGCGATTGAAACAAACATTCTAGAGAAGTAATAAATTTAATTGAAGATAAGTGTTTTTATCTTTGAATATTGAACTATTTCACATAGAAGGTTGCTTTAACCGTTACGGCTTAAATGCCCTCACATGTTTCTCATTTAATCGAACACTTAAAATTTAAAACCAAAACCAGTTGAACTGAGTCCGTTCTTAAGTGTAATTTTTCGAACGTAGACAAAATGTATTTTTTTTTTCAGCAAAAAGCAGAGGAGTAGAAAATAATTTCTTGCTAATGAAGTTGATAATACTTTTAATGCTTTATATCGTATTCGCGCGAATAAAAAATTAAAGCTTTACTGAGTGAAACTCGTAGTTTTAATTGGGCGTAGTATTTTTTCATTTGTACAAAAGGTCGAACACTGCTATTAGAAACATCTACATTTTAGCATACAATAAAAATGTTTTTCTGCACAAAAAGGATTTCTTTAGGTAAATCTAATACTTTTTTATGCTTACATTATGTTGAGTGGTCTGGATGTAGTCAAAGAACACAGTTCGATTAACAATCAACTTATCCGAATGATAACTGTAGCCTGCATAAAGGAGTCGAAACACCAAGTAGCATTCCCACTGCATTTATTTTATTAGGTGTGTATGTTATGAGCACATGTAATGCGTAATACTAATATAAATTTGATATTATGTCGGACAGCCCAAGATTGCCCGAAGTTCAGATAGTTTATAGCCGAACGCTCTACCGAAAAAAACTTATCAATTAAACCGAAGAACTAAGTCCAGTGCTGTTAAGCTTTATTAAAATATGAACACACACAAAGCCTTTTTTTTTTTGCCGGAAGCGACGTAAAAAATGGAAAACTGCATTAGAACTTTGCTTTAAAAAATGCATTAGAACTACAGGCAGCATCAAGGTTTTGAAACAGCAAGAGGCGATTTCGAAAACTTGAATTTTCGACCGTAAGTCTTTTTTTTGTCATTGGACAGCCTGATAAGCTTTAAAATGAGAGGGGATTAATATATAAGATAAGATATTGAAGAAAAATGTTTTTATTTTTGAAAATTTTTACAATTTGTTATCGCAGGCTGCTCAAACCGTTATAACTTAGATGGCAGCACGTGTTCATCATTTAACAGCACGGTTAAAATACAAAATAAATTGAACTATGCTCTTTTTTAAGCGTAGCTTTTCGAATGTAGTAAAAATGTGATAAGCTATTTGTTTTTTAGCAAAAAGAAGAAAAAATATATATTTTACCCTTCAAATTGAGGTAGTATTTTATTTATTTGTAGAAAGACTCAAAAATTCATTAGAAGAATATATATTTCAATATACGATTCATTATTTTTTTTCTGAACAAAAAACAATTATTTTGTAGTCTGAAATCTTAAACCTGTTACTTATATTTTCGCTTACATTATGCTTTAATTTTCTTTCCAGAGCCAAAGCTTCAAAAAAAAAAAAAAAAAAAAAACGTGCAATTTCGAAGTAATTTAGCACAAAATCACTGAATGTTTTCATATCAGCAAGGAGCATTTCCTTCTCATTTATTCTATTCCCTCATAGTTGTTATTCATTTAATTCAGTGTTCATGTAATGCGCGATACGATTTCTCTAATTTTTTTGATGCAGATTGTCCGGACGTGGGCCCGAACACGTAATCTTCTGGTTACGAAGAGAACGCTCTGCCGATCAAGCTACTCAGCTCTGTCGGTCATAGCGCAAATTAAAGTTATAAGTTTGACCGAAAACCTTATTCTGGTTCTTTAAAACAGGTTTTTCGGCTAAAAGAAACAATTTTTAGACCTTGGGTCTATTTTTCGTCAGTAGCCAGCACCATAAGCTATAAAATTAGCCGTAAATCAAAGAAATCGATCAAGAATTGAGGGAAATTTGGCGTAGAAACCAAAAACAGGCTACAGAAATAATATATAAGGATTCGACAAAATTTGCATGAAGAGTACGTCGTTTGTGTCTCCCCTCCCCCTCCTTTAAAAATATTCCAAATGACGAAACTGGAGACAGATCTAGAAAATATTTTATTCAAATTATTAATGATATAAATAGATATAGATTGATTGACACCGCCACGAAATTAATTTAAGCAGCCGCCGATGGCGGCAACATTGGCGTAAAAAAACGAATGATAATACTGATTTATAGAGAAAAACATTGATTAATATCGTCGCTAAATTGTTTAAGCAGCCGCCGAAGGCGGCACCCCTGGCGTAAAAAGGCGGACCAGCTGGTCGCCGCAGGCGGCTAGTAATCAATAAAGTAAATCGCTCGGTAATGAACCCCGATACTGACATTTTATTTCTTTTCATTATATTCCCTACATAACAAAAACTTGAAAATTTTGCTGATAACTAAAGTATTGTCTTCAGATATTTTAAACCAAAAGCGATTAATTTTTATCAATATGGGATCGTAAATTGCAAAAAGTGGGGAATAATGAGGGCAATTACAACATTGATTAAAAATTAAAATATGAAAGATATTTAGAGTTTGGAAAAAACAACGTTACTTTCCAGTTTCTTCAATATTTATTTAAAATTTTTGTGCCATTCTAATTAGTTTTTTTTTTTTTTGTTTGTTTTAAATTTAAATCGAGGTCCAGTAGCTACAGCAACGGATGCAAATAGATCGTATTTGTTAAAGGAGAATTCCAGTTAATATAATATCGAGATGTTTAACCTAATTACATTAATTGGAACTGAAAATTTGTGATATTATTGCTTAATTAATTAAGTGCATACTAATGTCATTTATTACAGTACTTTAATGAAATACATATACATAATACTTAATTAATTATTGCTTAATTTCAAAGAGAAAATCAAATATAATTACTTTTCATAAAGCTTTTACAAAAGCAGTCTCATAAATCCTGGGAGACACTGTTTAAAGCTTGCTTTAAAAGGAAATTAATAATGCAACCCATATTTGAGTACGAAGCATCGGTGACTTATTCGGTTAAAATGAACTTAGCGACGTTAATTACGTTTCACATTCTGCCAATTGCAGCGCAACAAAGCTCAAAGTGTGATGACATTGGACATGCCATTATTTAATGCCATATGCGATTGTGCCGTCCGATCAAAATGTAATTTTATTTCCCAGGAGAAACATGAAACGTGGAACAGAAATTTACTTTAGTATCTGTCGGCTTATTACAGAGAGGGGATATATTTTCAGTGATGATTTAAAGTATTCATTAGGGTGGTTAAAAAAAAAAACCTTTTTTCAGTTAGAGTCCAGGACACCACCTACTCTTTTTAGACTTACTAATAGTATCCTTATATATTATTTCTGTAGCCTGTTTTTGGTTTCTACGCCAAATTTCCCTCAATTCTTGATCGATTTCTTTGATTTACGGCTAATTTTATAGCTTATGGTGCTGGCTACTGACGAAAAATAGACCCAAGGTCTAAAAATTGTTTCTTTTAGCCGAAAAACCTGTTTTAAAGAACCAGAATAAGGTTTTCGGTCAAACTTATAACTTTAATTTGCGCTATGACCGACAGAGCTGAGTAGCTTGATCGGCAGAGCGTTCTCTTCGTAACCAGAAGATTACGTGTTCGGGCCCACGTCCGGACAATCTGCATCAAAAAAATTAGAGAAATCGTATCGCGCATTACATGAACACTGAATTAAATGAATAACAACTATGAGGGAATAGAATAAATGAGAAGGAAATGCTCCTTGCTGATATGAAAACATTCAGTGATTTTGTGCTAAATTACTTCGAAATTGCACGTTTTTTTTTTTTTTTTTTTTTGAAGCTTTGGCTCTGGAAAGAAAATTAAAGCATAATGTAAGCGAAAATATAAGTAACAGGTTTAAGATTTCAGACTACAAAATAATTGTTTTTTGTTCAGAAAAAAAATAATGAATCGTATATTGAAATATATATTCTTCTAATGAATTTTTGAGTCTTTCTACAAATAAATAAAATACTACCTCAATTTGAAGGGTAAAATATATATTTTTTCTTCTTTTTGCTAAAAAACAAATAGCTTATCACATTTTTACTACATTCGAAAAGCTACGCTTAAAAAAGAGCATAGTTCAATTTATTTTGTATTTTAACCGTGCTGTTAAATGATGAACACGTGCTGCCATCTAAGTTATAACGGTTTGAGCAGCCTGCGATAACAAATTGTAAAAATTTTCAAAAATAAAAACATTTTTCTTCAATATCTTATCTTATATATTAATCCCCTCTCATTTTAAAGCTTATCAGGCTGTCCAATGACAAAAAAAAGACTTACGGTCGAAAATTCAAGTTTTCGAAATCGCCCCTTGCTGTTTCAAAACCTTGATGCTGCCTGTAGTTCTAATGCATTTTTTAAAGCAAAGTTCTAATGCAGTTTTCCATTTTTTACGTCGCTTCCGGCAAAAAAAAAAAGGCTTTGTGTGTGTTCATATTTTAATAAAGCTTAACAGCACTGGACTTAGTTCTTCGGTTTAATTGATAAGTTTTTTTCGGTAGAGCGTTCGGCTATAAACTATCTGAACTTCGGGCAATCTTGGGCTGTCCGACATAATATCAAATTTATATTAGTATTACGCATTACATGTGCTCATAACATACACACCTAATAAAATAAATGCAGTGGGAATGCTACTTGGTGTTTCGACTCCTTTATGCAGGCTACAGTTATCATTCGGATAAGTTGATTGTTAATCGAACTGTGTTCTTTGACTACATCCAGACCACTCAACATAATGTAAGCATAAAAAAGTATTAGATTTACCTAAAGAAATCCTTTTTGTGCAGAAAAACATTTTTATTGTATGCTAAAATGTAGATGTTTCTAATAGCAGTGTTCGACCTTTTGTACAAATGAAAAAATACTACGCCCAATTAAAACTACGAGTTTCACTCAGTAAAGCTTTAATTTTTTATTCGCGCGAATACGATATAAAGCATTAAAAGTATTATCAACTTCATTAGCAAGAAATTATTTTCTACTCCTCTGCTTTTTGCTGAAAAAAAAAATACATTTTGTCTACGTTCGAAAAATTACACTTAAGAACGGACTCAGTTCAACTGGTTTTGGTTTTAAATTTTAAGTGTTCGATTAAATGAGAAACATGTGAGGGCATTTAAGCCGTAACGGTTAAAGCAACCTTCTATGTGAAATAGTTCAATATTCAAAGATAAAAACACTTATCTTCAATTAAATTTATTACTTCTCTAGAATGTTTGTTTCAATCGCTACGTGAGATCTTCGTCATTCTTTTATCAAATTCCATGCTTTGCGAATAAATTTAAATCGTATGATGCTGGTTAATGACAAAACACAGATGCATGATCTTATTCTTATTATTATTTTTTTTTTTGGCAAAAAGCTTTTTTGCTGTTTTTTACTACGCATTCCTTCAATGAATAGCTTTCGAAAAGGAAGGCGCAATTGCTAGGTTTGTTGGGGTGTCGGGCTGTTAGTCAGAATGGCGCCAATTCGAATACGTGCCAATAAATGTCTCTTTAATGTTTCTTTTTTTCCCGTCAGATGCTGACATGTGCAGGACTGTATTTGCCACAACCTGTTTTTTCACATGCACAATTATTGCTTTTTCACGAGTCACCACTCAGCCACACTTTTAATGACATTTATGTTTGCATTGAAAATATGTACGATTAAAAGGGGAGCTATGATCAAATTATCACAACGTTGTATTTAACGAGGTTTTGTTACTGATGTCTTTAAATTACATATGCCTTCTCTTCTACGCTTACTTTTTTTTCGGTTCTTCTTCATAATGTTCTTCCTTTGAAATTCTTAAAGAGCGAAATGCCTTATGAAACGATTTGAAGCACAGTGCGGAGCTCCGCACGGGTCGACTAGTTATGCTGTAAAAGTTTTCGCTTCTTACTCAAATTAGTTTTAAGAGTTTTATTAGTTTAAAAGTTTATTAGTTTTAAGAGGGTGCTCAATTACCCCTTAATTTAACATTAGCCGTAGCATAGAAAATGACACAAATTTAAAACATTTAATTTCCTCAGCTGGTTTTTTTTATGAATAATAATTTTATTGCAATGTATATTCATATTACTAATGTATATTATAACGTGTAGCATAGTTTTTTCTGTTCAATGTATTTTTAACCCCTCCCCATACTTATGAAGAGTCGGGGAGGGAGTTGAGCACCCTCTTT
The DNA here is from genome assembly GCF_026930045.1 of Uloborus diversus. Taxonomy (NCBI): domain Eukaryota; kingdom Metazoa; phylum Arthropoda; class Arachnida; order Araneae; family Uloboridae; genus Uloborus; species Uloborus diversus. The sequence continues at coordinate 48,237,862 of NC_072738.1, read as the reverse complement.
AAGTTAAAATAGGAAGCTAAAATTCTTCCAGTATATTCACTTCCAAAATATCCACTATAAACAAGTCAAAAAATATTGAGGGGTGTCTTGTTATCTAGGAGAAACATTTTTTTACATGTATTTTTGAATCGCCCTTAAATTTATCCTAAAATTAAAAATCGTATTATTAATATTCATTTCTTATAATGTAAATGAGTCAAAAGATGATCATAATTAAGTTTGATATTTTTTTTGTAATTTTCTGGTTAGGTGTATATTATTGAATTTCGTTTCAATCAATGTTTGACTTACTTAATGTATTTTTTTACAAGAAATTTCACTCACACAAAATAAAAATCCCCCCTTATATTTAGATATTACTCGTTCACAAATGTTGTTTTAAGAATGATTCTGAATTGCCATACACACAATAGTTACACTTTTATTTATTTTTTTCAGAGCCTAAAATTTTAGTTCTTTCCAGTGACGCTATTTCTTCTTTTGATGATGGTGACAATATTACTGTGCACATAAATTGCATAACAATCCAGAAGAAAAAAAAAACATAACTGATTATATTAAATATCTTACTTTTTAGCAAATACTTTTTCAAGATTGACTCTCAGTGGTAAAACTTAAGTTTGATTTCCGTTTCGGAAATTCGTAGAATTTTACATTATTTTAAAGCCTTTTTTTTCTTTTACATGTAAGAAAAATACTCACCATTTTGTTTTTTCACAATTTGTACCATAATAAAAAAAAAGTATGAAACTGACAATTTTTTTTAGCGCTTGATCGTTTCTTACAGGGATGAAAGTATCTCTTTTATTTACTGTTTCTTATTTTTTACTTTTTTTTAAGCCTCACTGACTGTCTCTTCCTTTCAAATCCTTTAAACTCAACTCAAAATTTTATTAAGTCTTTTAAGTGACAGAAAAAATTGTTTATCAAACTTTTTTTTCTCTTTTGGCTCTGCATTTCAGTTAACGCATTAAAGATTGAAATCTTTCTGGAATTGTATTTCATGTTTACATTCGAGAGTTTACTTTGAAACTTAATTAGCGTATTTTTTCTAGAGCTATTAGACTGCATGGTACCGAGTAATATGTTTACAAAAAGGAATACAAAACAACATGTATCACACAAAGGAACTGTTAATGTATCAAACTGTGAGATGGTCATGCGCGTGATGAATTTAAATTATTATTTTTTTAGATTCTATGCAAGACATTGAATATGGTTACTTGCCTATTACAATATAGCCCCGAAAACTAAGCCTAATGTGAGCGGGAAAAGGGCTGAGTTTGTGAACATGACGCGTTATTGATAATGCAAAAGCAACAAGTTTTGCAAGCGGGGTTTTATCTTCCTCTAATAGTGTGATCGAGTTTTCTGGATTCGACAGGGCTATTGAGTGCAGAGTATTTGCAATTATAACTGTATCTACACATTATTTCTCAACAGAGTGTGGTACTTGGGGTGAATGATTGTCCCTAGTCAAGTAACAAACTTCCTTTCAAAAAAAAAAAAACCGCATTAGGTCGAAAAGTTTGATGGTATAAACGTTCTTGTAACCTCAAAATGCCCTCTCGTTCGTCTGAGCCGCGTTCACAACAAACTTTTCTACCTGGTAAATCCCTGCTCCGGCTCCAAAAACAACCGGTTGAAAATTTCTCCGTTTACATGTAAAAACAGGTTGCTCAATGCTTGTACCATAGAAAGTAATTTTTACGCAGTGTCCTTAGCGGCGATACCCAGCAAGTAGACGAACTTGTTTCGCGTAATGCATTCTGGGTAAAAACTCTACATTTACTCCAGAAGGAAGCAGGAAGAAAAAAATCCCACATTTCTCCGGTTAATAGCCGGAAAGCGATGAAAAGCAGGTTGTTTGCGGGGTCAAAACTGTCCTTATAAACGCGGCTAATGAAAATCACTGGTGTTATGCCATGCCACGAAACAAACATTAGTTAGACACCACTACACTAGTATTTAATTAGAAAGTTCCACCTTCTGGTAGTGAAAGCGGTCAAAAATTAAACTGAAATTCGCGTGAAATACATCACTCTCTGATAGGTACATCCACGTAACCTATCTGAGATATTCGAAGAAAAACGTTTTGGATTCCATGCTAACATTGGGGAAATGTTGGAAATTGACGCTTTTTCATACTTTATTTTCAGCGGAAGCAAGTTTTTGCTTGCTTTTAGCTGGTGCAAGCTAGTTTTTTTTCTTCTAAAGTACAAAACATAATAAAAATGCAGAAAAAAAAGGATAAATGGAAACTTTGCAGATACAGCGCTTTATCTTTTCACGGCAATGTTATAGCGATTATGTATATCGTCGCCTCAGAACAACATAAGTATATTTTAGTGTTATTCATAGGATTATAGATGTCTTAGTGTTGCTCTGAGGCGACGATTTAGCGATACAATGTTCCCGAATGGAAAGGTAATCTGTTAGGAACCTTTTTATATGGAAATTGTTGAAGATTCTATTTCAAACTAATTAGAATTTGAGGAAAATGTGGAGAAAGGGGAGAGAGAAATAACTAAATTAATGTTAGTCTCGGAAAAGGTATACTGTATAAGTTTGGACAAACTTATTTTTCTTGCATAATTCTTTAGCACTTTAACTCTTTATTACTATGGTGTTGCTCTGAGGTGGCGATATAGCCATGCAATGTTCCCGAATGGAATAAAAATCTATTACGAACATTTTCTTTTCGAAATTGTTGAAGATTATATTTAAATATAATTAAAATTTGAGGAAAATGTGTTCAAGGGACAGAGAGAAACAACTAAATTAATGTTAGTCTCGGAAAAAGTATACTGTATAAGTTTGGACTAACTTATTTTTCTTTTATAATTCTTTAGTATTTTAATTCTTTATTACTATGGTGTTGCTATGAGGCGGCGATATAGCGATGCAATGTTCCCAAATGGAAAGAAAATCTTTTAGGAACATGTTCATATGGAAATTGTTGAAGATTATATTTAAAACTAATTAGAATTTCAGGAAAATGTGTTTAAGGTAGAGAGAGAGAGAAACAACTAAATCAATGTTAGTCTTTGATAAGGTAAACTCTATAAGTTTGGACAGACTTGTTTTTCTTTCGTAATTCTTTAATACTTTAAGTCAATAATTGCAACTACGGAAGCCTAAAATTTGAAGCAAAGCATAAGCGTTATGTTTAACTTATTTATATTTTAAATTAAAATGCTTAACAAGCCAGCATCTTATTATGAAAATCAATCACAGTGTCGAAGACGTTAATTTTCTCTCATTTGGCAAGAAATTCGGGTATGCAAATGCTGAGCAAATATTTGTTCTTGAAACCCACAGCCAATTCTACTGTAAGTAACGAACATCTGAATATGATTTCGAAAGTAAAGACTTGATTTTCAAAGGTTAATTTACTTACTAATAAGATTAGGCGGGAAATGAATTCGAAACTAAAATAAATGTGCTTCTTTTGAGGATATTTCATCAACATAGAAGTGGTACAAATACACATTAAAGATTTTCGGTACTTGCACATCAATGGATATTTAACTGAATGAAAGATTTACTTGAAGCAGAAATAAACGATAATAGCGAAGCCAAGAGTGATTTTAGCGAATTTATTTTCGCAGATTAAAAATGCTTGAAATCAAATGAAATTGGAAATTCAATTATCTTCCCACCTGCTTTCATTAAACGCATTTGAAAGAGATACATGCAAAAATTTACTTCACTTTAAAAGAACCTGACGTTTTTTATAATTTTTTCTAGAGTTAGAGAACTTGAAAGTTTGTACTGTTTTCCACCTTGCTCCACCTTTTAGCGATAGGGTAACGGCAACAGTAATAGACAAGGATCCAGTAACAGACAGTCGTAAGTTTGGATTTAGATAATAAGAATTTTAGGCGGTTAAAACCGATGTTGCTGCAATCCATGAAAACGTGCAACCATCTAGTGTTTATCAAACTTAATTTTATAAGCCAGTTGGTATTTACAAGGTATAAACATCCACCACGACGCCTGCCGGTGTTTCATGTTCATTTGAATTTATTATGGTTTTATATCTAAAAAGAGAGATTTTTTGCACATTTTAGGAAAAAAGGAGTTCTGTTTCCTTCCTCACCCTATCTGTTACTGGGTATCATCAGAATGGGGTAGTTTCCAAAATTTTAAAAGTATTTTTTTTCTGAAAGAACATGCTTAAAAACATAGAATCTGACCATTTTTAAATAATTTCTTTAAGTTTAATATTTGAAAAAACAAAAAACTTAATTCGGTGCTCTTTCATCGTTTAATGCTTCTGCGGATGACATCACAAATAAAGAAATACCATTCAGTGTTGCCATTCACGGTCCAAAATATTTGATTCGCATCTTTACTCACGTGTATTGGCAACGATATGGTTGATAGCAGCGTAGAGCGCAGTTGTAATTCGCTTCTTGATTATCATAACGTGGAAATGCGGTAGAAAGATGCGCCATAGTGCATCATTTGAGACGTCATAAAGAACACGCCTTGTTTGAAGAATCAGACATTTAAAAAAATTAATTAAAAATATCTGTTGGGAAAATAAAAGTATTTTCTTTTTTTGCTTATTCTATCAGTTTCAGTGACAAAAAGTGCAACTTTTGACTAAAGGAAACAACCCCATTGTCGGTGTTTTTAATGGGGTTCGGACCTTTTTTCGAAATTGAGGAAATAAAACTAGAATTAACTACTTCAAATGATCTAGAAACAGCTAAACGTTAGATGGGATGTAGTTCCATGAGAGAAAACTAGTTTAAAAGTCTAAATACATTAAAAGGCTCAGAAAATTAAGTTAACCTGAGAGCGATGTCTCAAGCATGTCTATTACTGGTGCCGTTACTCTACGCCTTAGGTTTTACCATGCATGTGATCCGTGAAGCGGGCGTCGTTATGGCTGGGTTTGGAGGCCGATAGTAGAAAGGGGTCTACGGATGTGATGGTGCATTTTGCACCGGGAAAGGTCCCGCTCTGGGCTCCATGCCAGCACGGGACCATGATGAATCACCTTATTTATTCACATTATTATTCACGTTTCAGAATGATTCCCCCCCTGTAATTTGTTATGAACCTGGTATGCGTAACTTTATTTTGAAAGAAGTTGTTAGGCTTAATGTTAAAATCTGACAGTTCGATAATGTAGTTTAGAGAATTTATGTATAATAAAATTTCAGCATGATGAATCACTTTATTTATTCACATTGCTATTCACTCTTTAGAATGAACCACCACATGAGTATTGTTATGAATTTGCCTAGCGTAACGTTATTTCGAAGTTTTTAGCCCTAACTTAAAATCTGACAGTTCGATAATGTAGTTTAGAAAATGCGTTCACAATAAAAATGAGAGTTCCTTTTATCACAACAGTTATTATTGTAATCAAATATTTTTCTACAGTTTAAAATTTAGTCTTGAGAAATAAATGACTCTTCGTTAATCGAAATAAAAAACCACGATTTGAAACACATCAGAGTTAATATTAAATATTCATTATGTTATGCTAAAAACTTTACTAATGTAGGAGGACATACATTAAATATAGTATATCCGAAAATATTTCAATATTTCAAGCCATTGAAGGTGGAGGGAACAGTTAGCTGATAACTATTTTTTTGCATAGCAGAATTGAAGCGTCACCAAATAATTACTTTTATGCACGCTATTTAACAAAATCTATGATTAACTGTAAATGAAAATTTGTATTTTTAGAGTTAAAGTAATTAATTCATAATCACATTAACAGTCGCCGTGTTGACTGACTTCAATGAAGATAAATATTTTGACTATGGGACATTTCTTCAGTTTTTTGACACACACACACACACACAAAAGTGAATGAGGAAAAAAACCCGCGTAAAAAGCCATGAAAATGAAGGCTAGTCAAATTCCACGCTGATTGTCCTTGAAAACCTGCGAAAAAACCATAACAAGTACTTCCTGTAATGGGGTCGTTTCCGAAATTTTAAAAGTTTTTTTTTTTCTGAGAGAGCATGCTTAAAAACACAGGTTTTAGCCATTTTTAAATAATTCGACAAAGTTTAATATTTTTTAATAATTATTTTTATCGGTGCGCAGATTGAAATTCATTTTTTTTCGCTTCTGCACATGACATCACAAGTGATGAAATGCCATTCACTGATTGCAAATTATTATGCCATGGAACCGCGGCTGACAGCAAAGCGTAAACAATTTTTACGGCGATGGATTAGCTTCGCGAAAGTACATTACTTGTGACGTCATAATGATCACACCTTATTTCTGAAATTGGACATTTAAAAAAATTAAATGAAAAATAACTTTTGGGAAAATAAAAGTTTTTTCTGATTCCATGTTTTTTTTAATTTTTTTTGCTTATTCTATCAATTTCAGTGACTAAAAGTAGTATTTTTGACTGAAGTAAACAACCCCCTTCCATAATAGGTAAGCTAAAGTCACGATATAACGGTACTTCCCAATATGAGGCATCTGTTTTGTTATATACATGCATCATGCATCCGACGTCTACGGAAAGTTTTGGAACTAGTTCGAGTTGACTATGTTGCAGCTAGAAATGTTGACCTCATCTGCAGTTGTGGAGGTTATAGGTGTTTGCTTGTTTCACAGCTTCGATTTTTTTCCAAATACTGTGGTAATAAGACCTTACCGTTTCTATAGGCATTTTCTCGCTTTATAGCTCCGATGTTTTTTTAATACTGCCGTAATCAGACTGCACCGTTTGTATATGTTACAAATTATAACATTATAAGCAATTATTTCTTCAGTATTAACGTTAAGAAATTTTTTTTCAGTACTTTTTTGATTTCAAGCAGGTTGTTATGAATAAAAATGAGGTTGAAGCAGCGTAGAATAAGGAGTTGCGTGCGATATCGAGTAAAATATTGTAGGTGAAACAAGTTTCTTTTCTTCAGAAAAAGAAGAATTGAGGAGAGATGGTAATGCAAATGGTGATGTGTATGTTCTTTGCGTAAGGTCATCTTCAGATGATCAGGAATGAAAAGTAGAGTCGATGTCAAAAATGCTTCAAATAGGCTCATATAGACTGCTCTGGTAATAAAAAAAATAATATTGCTTTTTTTTAAAGTGCAAAATATGGATTTATAAAACGTAAAAAGCTGTTTTCCACCTTATAATAGAAGACATACCATATAATAGAAGACATACCGTGTGAACAAACCTTTCCCGACTATTTCTGAATAAAATTTACAGTGAAACTTTTTGATTTGAGCTTTCTAACTGAAATCTTTCAAATCTATGAATCCTGAATTTCATTTTATGCTCAAGAATAATATTTTGTTTTTAATCATATTGGACGTAAGTGAGAAAAACAAAAGATAACCCAAGTTTAATCCCATTTCTACTACTCGCTAAAACTGAATGTGATTCAATCAGGATTAAATAGTAAGGATATTTTACGGAATATAATAAGAATTTTCGCTCAGAAAATAACCAGATTGAAACAAATTAAATGGAAGATTCGATTGAAAATTCACGTTATTCCTTCCCTTTTAAGCTAAAAAAAATGTTCACTGAATTTCATTCATTTAAAAAATGTATTCTTTAATCGGATTTTGAATTGATAAAGATGGATAATTTATGTGATTAAATAAATTGTTATTATTTTTGTACGGCATGAAAGTTAAGCATTTCTTTTATATTAGCATCTTAAAGAAATTTTTTTCGGGTTGAAAAAACTCGTTTCACGATAAATGCTGGAAAAAAAATGTGAACGTTGACATTCTTCTTTTTATACTTATTTAATTAAACTTACGCGCTAGAGTTATCCATAGAATGAATTTGAGTATTTGTGAACAGAATTTCGATTTGTAAAACATACGCAACTAATGATGGTTCTATGATGTATTTCTACGTTCCTTGTAATGATTGTTCTGTACATTTTTGAGAAAGATATAGCTGATATCAGATAGTAGGAAACAATTGGTAACCATAAAGAAAATTCTACCAAAATGAATTTCCATAAAAAGTAAGAATCTCTAATATTCGTACACTGTTAAAAAAATACTGAAATTTTATCGTAAAAGTTACTGGGATCCATGTTGCCAGTAACTTTTACCGTAAAACCCTATTTTACTGTAAAATTTTACGATATAATAAACGAGAGTTAAAAAACACAAAATGCGAGCCTCAACTCGGGAACTTCGGTCTGGCAGGCGATGTATCCCTTATTCATATTATTATTATACCCCCTTCGATATCATCTCCTTTTTACCTCTCTATATAATTTCTTTCTCTTTATATAATCTCTTTCTTCTATTTATTGAATGGTTAAAATTACTGGTAGTTAAAGACATATTCCAATGTTATGCTTTCACATTAAGCAAAATTCGTTATAATTTTTTGTTTTACTGATATACATACAGAACGAAACGGCAGTAAATGTAACATTCATTTTTCTTTCATCATTCTGTAATAAGAAACCCACACACACACACATATATATACATCAACTTTTCAACAGAAAAACGTTCATACTTCGGTGTTTAGAATTTTAACTATATGGTTTTTTTAAGATCTTTTTTGTCTCAATAAAGTGTAAAATGCTTTTAAGAAGTTTTCCAATTTATTTTTGAATTTCAGAAGATCGCTACTTCAAATATACGATTTATAGTCGTCCGAGTAATATAACCAGTAGATTAATAACTATCAGTACGTATATACCTCTAAAGATGAATTCTCAACAAGTATGAATTTGTCATCGAATATTCTGCAGACGGATGACTCAATTAGCATCCGAAAATGACTGTTTTAGTTTCATAAGTACGCAGAATCATTGCAGATGCTTAAATTGAAGATCCTCATTACCGAATGCGGAATAGGTCCCTTTAATTTTCTCGACAAATAAGGGAGGTGTATCGCAATATGTGGACCTTGCATATCACATATTGACATATTAGAACAATAGGGGTCTAAGTGAAAGATCTTAGTTTGTGTTAAGCATGGATTTGGTTTCATCTTTAATTTTTGTTTTAAGTGTACCACCTGCGAGAAAGTATTCTAAAATATACATGGTGTTGCAAAAATGACTGATACATCTAAAAAATCAATAAAAACTAAACGAGCAGCGATGGAAATAACCGTTTGTTCCATTATGCTTGGGACAACAGTACATTTTCAGACAGACAAACTTTCAAAATTAGTTGCAATTTTTCTCAACAGATGGCGCTGCATGTATTTTAAAAGTATAAAAGAAAACGCAGTCTGTAAAATCGCTAAAATGACCGGTATATTTGAAAAATCAATACAATACCAAATGGGCAGAATTTATTTTTCAAATATACCGGTCATTTTGGCGATCTTACTGACTGTGTTTTCTTTTATACCTTATAAAATACCTGTAGCGTCATCTGTTGAGGAACATTGTAACTAATTTTGAAAGTTTTTCTGTCTAAAAATTTAATGTTGCCCCAAGCATAACGCAACAAACGGTAAATTTCTATCGCTGTCCGTTTAGTTTTTATTGATTTTTAAAATGTATCAGTCATTTATGGAAAACCTTGTACCCCAACAATGTACAACAATTCAGAAGCATTCCTGGAAAGTTATGGGCAGTTAGTGTGTCCAATTTTTCCAAGTAACATATCTTGCAAAAAACAGGAATGTTTTCCTCTAAAAGCCATTAACCTTCCAGAAATTATTCTTGACTTTTTGAAGAGTTCAGAAATCTCCCCTGTCGTGTTTTGGGAACCTTCAAAAAAAAAAAAAAAAACTTTGATTTACTACGATAGCTTGGCGCTTTCCTGACGTAGTAAAAACGCTCCAAAAGCAATATTCCAAACATAGTCAAAGGTAAGACAGAACTGCAAGTAAGTAACGATAATTTACCTCGCCTGCAATTCTTGCAAAGCTATGGAAACCAGAAACTTATTCACTCTCATTAGGGCCGTTTCCATGGACACTTTCGATCCCGGAAAAAACCTGCTTTTCACCGCATTCCGGTTATTAGCGGGTTTTATGGTGAATCTTTCTACTCCTGCTAGCTTCTAGAGTGAAAGTGGTGTTTTTACGCGGAATGCATTACGCGAAACGAGTTCGTCTACTAGCCGCAAAGGATGCTGGGTAAAAACCGCTTTCTCTGGTATAATGGGAGAACCTCTTTTTACATGGAAGCGGAGAATTTTTCAGTCGGGTTTTTTGCGGAGCCAGGACGGGGATTTACTGGGTCGAAAAGTAAGTTGTGAACGCGGCTATTGGAACTAGGAGTGTAGTGAATTGGGATGGCAATAGTCGGAGTTAGGCCAATACCATTAATGAATATATTCAGTTAATCGTTAAACTGGTAGATAAAAATATTTTCACAGCAGTGAGAAGTCCACATTCGTGCAACTTGTAGCAATTCAGGAAGCGTTTTGACAAAGATACTTGATTTTCCCAGAAAGTGGATGAAAACCTCTGGAATCCTGAAACGTCCCACGGAAATTATCAGTAACGTTTCGAATTTTTATTGGCTACTAGTAGAGTATAAAAATCAGTCACTAACCTCAATTAATCTTAAAATAAGTATAAAATTCAGTGTCATATAGCATTCCAGTATATCTTGATAGTTACACTGAAGCACTTCATAATATCCTCTTTGGAAGATTTATGCAGTGGCGCTTTTATATTTCAACAAGAATCCGCTTCGTGACACACTTCGAAGTCCACTCTGATATGGTTAACAGAAAGACAAATTTCGGTATTAGATTGGATACGTTATTCTCTACAGCACTCCGATCCAGAATTTGTGGCTTTGTCCAATGAAATAGGTCAAGATTCCGCTTCGTGTCACACTTTATAGTCGACTCTGATATGGCTAACAGAAGGACATATTTCGGTATTAGATTGGATAAATTATTGTCCCTATAGCAATCCGATCCAGATGTTGTGTCGTACTTTCAAAGTCCAGAAGCAGAACTGTTGAGGCTTTTTATTTACAAAAAATGTACAATAAAGATTGACAAAAGTCATATGAACACAAATAAATTCAAACGTACTGTTATGTCGTACTTAAAGAAGCCCGTTCAACAACGTGCTTCGTAGTCTTTACTCGACTTATTTTGGGTGTTGCCACTCATTCGTAATAATAAGTTGCTTAGGTGTTCTTTTGGGAGTAACTTTCAGCTGGAGGAAGTTCTTACGTAACACCAGAATTTTCGGCTTTGTCCAAAGAGATAGATCAAGCTTACACATCGTGTCACACTTCGAAGTTGACTCTGATATGGCTACCAGAAAGACTGATTTCGTTATTACATTGGATACGTTATTCTCCCTATAGCACTCCAATCCAGAATTTCTGGCTTTGTCCAAAGAAATAGGTTCGAGAGTTAGCAATCCCATTAAAATGGTTATCATAGCTGCATTGAAGACTTCGTGGAATAGTACCATCAGTGATAATTGTAAACAGCTGACTAGTCGACCCGTGCGGAACTCCGCACTATGCTTCGAATTGTTTCATAAGGCATTTCGCTTTTTAAAAATTTCAAAGGAAGAACAGTATGAAGAAGAACCGAAAAAAAGTAGGCGCAGAACAGAAGGCATGTAATTTAAAGGCATCAGTAACAAAACCTCGTTAAATACAACGCTGTGATAATTTGATCATCACTCACCTTTTGGCCGTACATATTTTCAATGCAAACATAAATATCATCAAAAGTGGCTGAGTAGTGACTCGTGAAAAAGCAATATTTGTGCATGTGAAAAAACAGGTTGTGGAAAATACAGTCCGGCCCATGTGAGCATTTGACAGGAAAAAAAAGAAACATTAAAGAGATATTTATTGGCACGGATTCGAATTGGCGCCATTCTGATTAACAGCCCGACACCCCAACAAACCTAGCAATTGCGCCTTCCTTTTCGAAAACTATTCATTGAAGGAATGCGTAGTAAAAAACAGCAAAAAAGCTTTTTGCCAAAAAAATAATGATAATAAGATCATGCTTTTTGAAATTATTCGTAAAGCATGGAATTTGATAAAAGAATGACGAAGATCTCACGTAGCGATTGAAATAAGCATTCTAGAGAAGTAATAATTTAGATTGAAAATAAGTGTTTTTATCTTTGAATATTGAACTATTTCACATTGAAGATTGCTTTAACCGTTACTGCTTAAATGCCCGCACATGTTTCTCTTTTAATTGAACACTTAAAATTCAAAACCAAAACCAGTTGAACTGAGTCCGTTTTTTAAGTGTAATTTTTCGAACGTAGACAAAATGTATTTTTTTTTTTTCAGTAGAAAGCAGAGGAGTAGAAAATGATTTCTTGCTAATGAAGTTGATAATAATTTTAATGCTTTATATCGTATATTCGCGAATAAAAAATTAAAGGTTTACTGAGTGAAACTCGTAGTTTTAATTTGGCGCAGTATTTTTTCATTTGTACAAAAGGTCAAACACTGCTATTAGAAACATCTACATTTCAGCATACAATGAAAATTATTTTCTGCACAAAAAAGATTTCCTATAGGTAAATCTAATACTTTTTTATGCTTACATTATGCTGAATGGTCTGGATGGATGTAGTCAAAGCTTAAAAAAAAGGAAGAACACCCTTCGATTAACATTCAACTTATCCGAATGATAACTGTAGCCTGCATAAAGGAGTCGAAACACCAAATAGCATTCCCACTGCATTTATTTTATCACGTGTGTATGTTATGAGTACATGTATTGCGTAATACTAATATACATTTGATATTATGTCGGACAGCCCAAGCTTGCCCGAAGTTCAGATAGTTTATAGCCGAACGCTGTACCGAAAAAAACTTATCAATTTAACCAAACAACTAATTCCAGTGCTTTTAAGCTTTATTAAAATATGAACATACACACACACACACACACACACAGGCTTTTTTTTTTTGCCGAAAGCGACGTAAAAAATTGGAAAACTGCATTAGATTTTTGCAAAAAAAAAAAAAAAAATGCATAAGAACTACAGGCCACATTAAGGTTTTCAAACCGCAAGGTGCGTTTTCGAAAACTTGATTTTTCGACCGTAAGTCTATTTTTTGTCATTAGCCAGCCTGATAAGTTTTAAAATGAGAAGGGAATAATTTATAAGATAAGATATTGAAGAGAAATGTTTTTATTTTTGAAAATTTTTACAATTCCTTACCGCAGGCTGCTTGAACCGTTATAACTTAGATGGCAGCACGTGTTCATCATTTAACAGCACGGTTAAAATACAAAATAAATTGAACTATGCTCTATTTTAAACGTAGCTTTTCGAACGTAGTAAAAATGTGATAAGCTTTTTTTTTTTTTTTGCAAAAAGAAGAAAAACTATATATTTTACCCTTCAAATTGAGGTAGTAAGTTTTTTTATTTGTACAAAGAGTACCTCATTAGAAGAATATATATTTCAATATACGATTTATTATTTTTTTCTGAACAAAAAATAATTCTATATTGTAGTCTGAAATCTTAAACCTGTTACTTATATTTTCACTTACATTATTCTTTAATTTTCTTACCAGAGCCAAAGCTTTAAAAAAGAAAAAAAAAAACGAACAATTCCGAAGTAATTTAGCACAAAGTCACATCAAGTTTTCGTAACAGCAAGGAGCGTTTCCTTCTCATTTATTCTATTCCCTCATATTTGTTATTCACTTAATTAAGTGTTCATGCAAATCGCGATATTTCTCTAATTTTTTTGATGCAGATTGTCCGGACGTGGGCCCGAACACACATTCTCCTGGTTGCGAGGAGAACGCTCTGCCAATCAAGCTATTCAGCTCTGTCGGTCATAGCGCAAGTTGAAGTTATAAGTTTAACCGAAAACCTCATTCTGGTTCTTTAAAACAGGTTTTTTTCGGCTGAAAAAAACAATATTTAGACCGTGGGTCTATTTTTCGTCAGTAGCCAGCACCATATGCTTTAAAATAAGGTGTAAATCAAAGAAATCGATCAAGAATTGAGGAAAATCTGGCGTAGAAACCAAAAATAGGCTACAGAAATAATATATAAGGATGGAATGAAGGGAGTGAAGACTTTCATTCATGAAACCAAGATCCCAAGTCACGTGATATATTTTAAAGCAAAGCGTTGGAAGAAATCGGGTTTATTTCGCTTGTTTCACGCAAAACGTGCCAACCATTCGTCGTTGTTAAGTCACGTGACTTGAGGTCTTTGGGTTACCCATAGCTGCGTCAATGATTGGACATGCTCCCTCCATTTTAATTCCTGCTCTAAGAATGAAATTCATGCCTAAAAAAAAAAGCTGTAACTCAAGTAAAAGGAGACGTGACAAAGTATTAATACATTTTTTGTTTGAGATTTTTTTTACAATATTTTAATTTTTTGACCCTGCATGAGCTGTCATGACATAAAAATTTGGATTATTCTGTTAAAAATGCATTTTAGCTTCATATTTTTCAGAAACTTGCAATTCCACTTTGGGTGTCACCCGTCTGGGTGTTGACACCCGAGACGGACCGCCCTCCCCCCCCCCCCCTGTTGTGACGCCACTGAATATGAGAGTACGTTTTGCCACCTGCCTGCATGATAGTTTCAATCAAGTTTAAAATTTATGGATGCATTTTGATTCCTTGCTCTACGGGGGACACTATTAAATTAATGAATTTAAAAAGTAAACATTTTTAATAAAATTAATATCAGTTACATCAAGAAGGGATGGTTTCTGGTTTCTACTAGTCGCACTTGCAAAAATTCTCTTTGTAAGGATTTTTTTTTTTTTTCGTTTCTCCCAATTCAAGTTTTCCCCTTTACTCTTCGGAACATCCAGAATTTGAGGAAGACGTTTTTGTTATTTGCAATCAAGCAAGCATAAATAAATCTGTTTTTACCTATTTTTTTTGCAAAAGACAGTCCCGACTCCATGTTAGTATAAACCACTGGCAATGTCACGCTTTTGCGCTGAACATCTCCATCTTAAAATGAGTCTCATAAAACCAGGGCTGAGGAGTCGGACTGATGTTGGGGTAAAGGAGTTGGAGTCATAGTCATTCGAAAAGATGCCGACCCCGACTTTGGGTTTCTTTTTTTTTCATTAATTTTCACTGACTCTCCTTGCATTAAAAAAAAACTAACTACCAATTGGTTTGATTACATGTTTTAAGCCCCTATTAATAACAAAATAACTCATTGGCAACCAACCGGCTTGCTTGTTTATCGAACCCTCTGTAATAGACTCTGTCACCTAGTTTGCTTGTTTTTTCACTTATAAAAACTGTCAGCAAACCGATTTGTTGCTTAACATTTTCTAAATAATCACTTTCAAATAAAAACAATAATATATTTTTTACCTCGATCTCAGCTATTAAATATTAAAAGGAATGCATTTTTAACTTAAAATGGAAAGAAAAATTAAATTCTTAAGTGAAAATAACGGATGGTAAATTGTAAATAATTTTTCAATACTTTAGGAGTCTATTATGCACTTAAAAATTATCGATATCAGAAAATACATCATGGACAGATAAAAATAGATATTTTTATTCTTAAAAACTATTAATATAATCGACGTTCGTTATAACAACCCCTTTCGTCAGATCAAAACCTGTCACTACAGCTAAAAGAGGTTATAACGTAAATGCGCACATATTGCATGTTAATTATTCATTTTTTAAAAATACTGGAATAACGTTTACAAGTTTGCACCACAATACTCGGGCATGATATCATATGCCTGGTACAAGTCTGGGTAATTACACACTCAGCCACCTCTATTTGAAACACCTCTGCAATTTTACTTTTCGAAGGAGTTTGATCGCAGCAATATCTGTACAGGACTTAAATTGGTGAAATGTTCCTGGTGTCGCAATTTTTTACCTTTTAAGCATTATTTTGTTCAGTATCATATTTGTCAGTCAGTAGCTTTTTTTCTTTCGACAGGCTTCTTTAATTTTAATTTTCTTTTTCTCTTATTTGTATTTCATTAATCTCCTAATTACAATTTTTTGTTGTGAAGTTTTTCTTTAAATCCATATTGCCTAAAGTAAACAAATTAGTTTTGCATAGAACCTAAAAGAATAGGTTCTATGCAAAACTCATAATTAATACTTATAAGAACAATAATGAGAAATTACTTAAAATATATTACATAAATAATATTGTAATTAACACTAAAAGTACTAATATAAAATCTACTAATACACTAAAATGCAAAAATATACTTTTATCCAGCCTATCTTTTCAACATTTTTCTGGGGGAAAGGGTGAATTCTGCCGCGGGAAGTTAAAGTGCAGTATCAGCAGAAATGAATTTTTGAGATATTTGAAGAACCGCGTTCCGGATTCTATAAAGAGAAGAATTAGAATATGACTTTCTTTTCGTGCTTAATTTTCAGTGAAAGCCAAATAAGCAAACTTGTAATCAAAAGCAGAAACACAAAAAGTGACAAAAAGGCAAAATAATAATAATGATGATAATAATAATAATAATAATAATAATAAAAGTAATAATAATAATAATTAAATTTGCAGACATTACGCTTTACCTTCCCACGTCAAATGCTATTATACCGAAAAGCAATATAAAAATTGCTATAGTTGGAAAAAATGTTTTGTGAAATTCACCTTAGGGTTTAAGGGATTCACCAAGATAGAGAGAAAAAAAGGCGGTTTAAAATGAATTTCATAATATTTGCATTGATTTTACAACTATATATATATATATATATATATATATATATATATATATATATATATACTAGCTGACCCAGCCACGCGTTGCTGTGACGAAGTAGTTGGATTAAAATATTCTTTTACTCAATATTTTAATAGAATCTAATTAATATTTTTAGCGAAGCTTAAAATAGTCTAGCCAATTTTAAAACATATGAGATTGATAATGGGCGTGTTAGTCTGAGGTAAGTACTTATTCAATTTAGTAAGTACTAACTAAATGTTCAATGGTAAAAGAACTATACTTGAGCTTAGTTATGCTTAGTAAATTTTGCTAGTATGACTTCGGCCATAAATCAAAGCAAAATAGCATGAAAGTGATAGTAAATATCGTAACTGATTGTAAAATATCGGAATTCAGAAATTAAGCATAAACCAACATACACTTTTAGAATGTACACTACATTCTATTCATCTCAGATTTCTCTATCTTTACAAAATACATTAACTAAATTAAAAACATATGAAATTAAATTTATAAATGAGGTAGATAACATTGACTTCGATTTATTCGAAAACTATCACTTGAAAACTGAAAATTATCTAAGCACTAAGTTGTGCAAAATATTCTTGTTTAACCTGTGTTTTGCTAACACAAATAGGTATGATAACTTTCCCACTTGTAAGTAGGCGGTAGATTGTTGCCCATGAGAGAAACATGTGCGTTTCAAGTAAAATTCGAAAGTAGACATTATTTGTTCTTTAGATCTATTTATGGTCTTTTCAAAAGCTAAACAAATCGGAAATTGAAGCCTTCCAAATGTGTTTGAAAATTATGACGCTATAAATGGATTACGTGGCAACACAAAAATTTCTCCTTTAAATTTTTCAGTCAAAATTTTTGAAATTTTGATGAAGAAATTGTACCGTAGCATACTCTAGGTGGGTTTAAATTGCGAAAAAAAATTATTGGTGATCCACTTTTCAACCGGAAATAGTCTAGTGGCATTCCTGGTATAACCAGAGAATTTAAAAATTCAGTTAGAATGTTTACGCCTTTGTTTTCATCGACAACTGTATAGCCTTGTTCAGCATCAATGGTCAGCACAATCTGATTATGATTTTTTTTTCTCAGCTGTCAATAATGGCGCATTATTCACAATAATTGTAGCTAAGACTGCGTCATGCACTGATTTTTCTCCTTGTAAATCAGTGTTAAATAAGTCTGTGATCAATCGATCAGATGATATCACACCATAATGACTAAACAACGAATTTGAAATTGAAATGTATAAATCTTCAATCAACACTAAAGCTTCATTATACAGGTTTGGTGTTTAATCTAGATTTGGATATCGGTGTGTTTGTTTACTCTATGGAGTACATCTTCAAGCATAAAATTTATATAGTTTCCCCACAGAAATGATGATTGTGTTGGATATTATGTCGTCAAAATTATCTTAAACAAATGACGAATACTGTTTCTCGTTATGCAAAACCTGCATAAGAAAATGCAACTCTCAATGATTTTGTGCTACCAATAATTACAATTCGCGAAACGCATCGTAATATGTATTAAACATTCGACAATTAACGGTCCGCAAATATTCCCGTCTGTCCGGGAATGTTTAACGAAAACAAACGCAAAAACAACATTCACTTTGTTTTGGCTGCACAGTTTTGTTTTGGATGGAGTATTTGTCCCAATGTCTTGGCTTTAATTTTTAATTATGCCCGTGATTGATGAATGTTGTGTTCTTCGTTTGCGTGGCTTCCATGATTTTTTTTTTTTTTTGATTTTATTCAGCGCTGTAAAAACAATTAAGAAACGTCCTGAAAAATAATGGGCAGTAATAGCTTGTCACATTTTTCGACTCACCAAGAAAGTACCAAAAGCATTGTTGCTACCATAGCCATTGCTAAGATTGACTTGGAAGCATGCACAAAGTATTCCACTTGCTTGTTACTCTTGGAAAGTTACGGAATCCAGAGATTCACTTCCTTCCATTGGGAGTTATGTCAATCTGGACGGACCACGACGACGATAGTGAAGTCAGTTCTTCACTAATATTCCTGGAATCTTTTTCAAGAATTCAGTACAATCCTAGGCTAAAATACAGTCGTGTCGCTGAACCGCCAGAAAAAAATTGGGTAAGTTGGATACAAAGCTTGACACCTCTCTCCTTTCCAAAGAAAGCTCCAACAATCACGCTGCAAGCATAGCGAAAGGTAAGACAGACTTGTAAGCAAGTACCTGTAGTCTAACTCGCCTGCGTAGCTACGGAATCCAAAGGCTCATTCTCTCTTACTCTAGGAGCTCTTAGGCAGTGCAGATGGAAACGCAATTGACCGAAAGTTGGTACACCTAATAAATACGCTCAGTTAATCTTTAAACTGGGAGCTAAAATATTTTTTGCAACAGTGCGAAGACTGCATTCATGACGTTTGTAGCAATTCAGGAAACGCTTTAACGCAGATACGTGATTTACAAATAAAATTGTTGATGACCTGTGAAATCCCAACAAATCCACGGAAATACTCAGTGACATTTCTGGGTTTTTTTACAGTGCATGTAAAATAGCGTAGAACATTGGTAAATAATTTTATCTTTTACATTGAAAAGTATATCCTCAATACTCCTCCTTTCTACGGCGATATTATTGATAACCATCAATATCCGTAACATAGTATCATTTGTAAATTTTAATTAACTTAAAAATAAAACTTTTGAGGATGAATTAACTTACAGCGCCCTCTATTAAGAATTTACAGAACCAAACAATCAACCCACACTATTAATGTATAATAAACATTTTATTTGCTATAACAAATAATAAAAACAATCCTATCTTTTAAGTTAGACCAAATTACAGATAAGTATGAAATTTGATGAAAATCGGTTTAGTAGTTTCGGAGATTACCCCGAACAAACATCGTGACACGAGATTTTTATATATATATATATATATATATATATATATATATATATATATATATATATATATATATATATATATATATATTTATTTGTAAAATCAATGCAAATATTATATAATAAGATAAAACTCAAATGTAATCTTGTTTTAAAGTTGTCGTTTCTCTGGAAAAACTTTTCACTTGATAAGCTTGATGGTGGTTCTAAACTTTAATACACACAGGTAAAGCAGGGGTGTCTATTTCCTCCAAGAGCGATAGTGCTACCCCTCCCCCCCCCCGAATACCTGGAAAGTCTCACAAAAACAAAAGCCGTCCTTCCCCCCAGACGAGAGAAGAACACCCCTAAAAACCACCCTCTAAACATTTTATTGGAGCAGTCTGTGTCACAACTCCCAACCCCCCTCCCTCTGTATTTACCCCTAAGTAAAGAATTTACTTAAAACATCTTTCACGCACTTTGTCGAAAAATTTTATAAAATGGCAATGAGATGCCTGACTGATGCAGATGTTGAATTCGCGCCCTACATTACATTTCCGAACGAAGCTCGCTAAATTTGGCGACTTTACTTAAAATTTCGGGAGACTTTAAGATCTCATATTTCGATAACGGTGCTAGGGCACCTAATTTTTGTGTTACAAACATATTTTACGATGCTCTTCCAAATGCTACCACAGTGTTGCCAGATGGTCTCTCTCTCTCTCTCTAATCCAGATTTCTCCACTTCCCCTCCAACCTTTCCCCAGAAAGCGATATTTTCTATTAAAATCCCCCAAATTCAAAATTTGTTTTTTTTTCCTCTAATATTTTCATAAAATGAACTTCTTATAGTATTTTTGTCTCTTGAAAAAAAAAATCTCCAAATAACCAAATTTTCTTATAAAAGTCTCCAACTTTTTTTTTTCCCCCATTTTTTTTTTTTTTTTTTTTTTTTGTCTTCATAAATACAAGCGCCTGACCGAAGGATAAGAAATAACCGAATATTTTTTTTTCTGCTCACATTTACTACTCTGTTCTGTATGTACATTTAAACTATGAACTTTGCATATATTTATCCAAGAACATTCTTAAACACACTCACTCTTTTTTACCCGTTTCACGTAGCAACTAGTTACTCACGCAGAACATTAATGCTAATTCCTTAGCATAATATTCCATATAATGCGAATTCCATAAAGTTGAGCAAAGCTAAACCAACGCTGTTTGATACAAACGAAGTAATTACCAGATGAAAATACGCGAATTTACATACAAAAAAATTATTTTTTCTTAAGGTTTTTTGAGCAATCACGATTGCTTATTGTTCTCACTTGACCGTTTTTGGCGTCCGTGCCTTTTTCAGCTTGGACCAGGCCTGCAGCACCACCGTCCACCGGCGGCGGCGCGGCTGGTCCTGAGCACTGTCCCCCGAAATCCACTTTTGCTGGGCGGTGGCGTCCATGTCCCACACACACGAACGCCTACACACACGCACACACACGAACGCCTACACACACGCACACACACGAACGCCTACACACACACACACGAACGCCTACACACACACGAACGCCTACACGCACACGCACGTACACAACACTCACTCACACACATGCATACATACACTTACGCACCCACGCACCCACACACACATGCGCCTACACAAACACACACGCTCGTGATTGCGAAAAACATAATTTGAATTCAAGATGCCAAACATTCAAATTATTATTATTATTTTTTTTTTTTTGACTCAATTTTGCCCAAGAAAAAAAAATTTTCCTCATAAGAATTCCACTCAAAACCCATTTCCAAAAAAATTCCCCCGAGAGCACAAGATTTCCCCAAAATGGGGAAATTTCCTACAATCTGGCAACACTGTATCACGCTGTATCAGTTTGGATTTTTTTTTTTTTTTTGAATTTCCTTGATCGAGAGGTTTTCTAGTGAGAAGCATTGAAAACTTCGAAACAAACAAATATTCGAGGTAAATAGCCAGTCATAGAATCTCGCAGAGTGCGTCAATTCGGAAAGTTACTCTTTTTTATAACCGCGTATTGTCTGATCATTATTTGTAAGAACCTCCTGTTCAGGAGATTTACTTGAATTAAAGGAACTCCATCCGGAAATAACGACACAGATGAAAATGAAATACTTAACTTTATAAGAAGGATTACAATAACTGGTTGTTTACGGGATTTTGTTACATCATGCAATTAACTGCAGTTTTATGAATGATAAATCAGCGAATGTATCAAATCAACCTAAAAGTACAACGTACAAGACTCATTTTTATGACGCAGCGTAAAATATAATTATGCTCTACATGAAAAATACTTCTATTGATATTAACAAGGACGCTTAATATTATTGTTTCCAGTACTGTCAATAGATGGCAGGGCGTATAATATTTAAGAGTATGTTCTGCCATCTGCCGGCAATCTGTAGAAATAATAATTTCATCAACTGAGTTATCATTTCGGTTGTATTAATAAATTTTTTAAATAACAATTTTTAGTCAAATGGTTACTAAAAATCGGGGGAATACCAAGAAGGACCTCAGCAGACTCGTAGATATTCTCACTTCAAGAGCAGTGTTTTTTTTTCCCCTCCGGTTTTGTGCGTAGAAAATATTACGTTATTCCGAAGAATTTCGTCAGAGTATGTTTATTTGTGTGTGGGGGTATGTGTATGTGTGAAGGCATGTGTGTTTGTGTGTGTGGGTAGTTGTATGTTTGTATGTGGGGGGTATGTTTATGTGTGGGAAGTTGTGTGTATGTGTAGGTGTGTATGTGTTTGTTAATGTGCGTGTATGTATGTGTGTGTGCGTTTGTGTGTGCGTATGTGTGTATAGATGTGTGTAGGCAAGTGTCGCAACCTGGAGACGCTTTTCGCTAGAGGAGCAGCATCGGGAGGCAGCCGGCCGACGGTGGTGCTGCAGAGGGAGGCGGGGGGAAATAAAATCATAGGACATCAAAACATTCAAGTGAGAACAATAAGCAATCGTGATTGCTCAAAAAAAAAAAAAAAAATTTTAAATTTTTTTTATTTTTTTATTTTATTTTATTTTTTTTTGCAATTACTAGCTTTCTTAAAGAATTTTTTCAGGTAGATTTATTTATCTTTAATTTTTTGGGATTCGATGCATTTTTTTTCGATGATTGTTAAAATTGCTTAATTTATAAGTTTATTAATCTAATTCCAAAATTTTTGTTATTTGTTCTATTCTTAAAACAAATTTAATTTTACAAACTTAAACTTAATAAATATTTTTAAAAAAATTAAAAAGTATAAAAAAAATTACTTTTTAAAATTTATTAAATTTTATTTTTAAATGTCAGTGGTCGAATACATCAATGAAATTTAAATGATTCGTCATGTATTTTGTAGCACTTTAAAAAAAAAACATTGTAGTTTGCCATTGTTTAATAAATTTTATTTCATTTTTACTAACTGCACATAACGTCAACCAGTTTATGCATAGACTTTTTCAATTCGATTTTGGGGATGTTCTTTAGCACATGTGTCACGCTGCTTGAATGGCTCAAACATCATTCTAAAAAGCTTCTTTAATTGCTGTTTTCACTTTCGGGAACATAGAAAGATTTGTGTCTTTGATCATCCTCCGTATTCGCCTACTCTTAGGCGTGTGACTTTTTCCTGCTCCGGAAACTTAAAATTACAATTAAACGAGACTTTTATTATTAAAATACAGCCATTGAGGCAGTGTAAGACACAGGTACTAAAGAACATTCCCAAAATGGAATTTAAGAAGTCTATGCATATATTGAGTAACCGTTCAAAACTTTGAATTGAGTTAAAGTAATTTTATTTTGAATAACTATACTCTGTTCCAAAAAAAAAAAAAAAAAAACATGCACGCAGAACGAAAAGAGCTATATTCACAGAACTAAACAAGTATGTGGTATATGAGGAGATAAATAAGTGATAAAAACATCAGAACAAAGGATTGTTTATTATGAAGTTATAACATGACAAAGATAACGAAACTGTAAGTCGTATAGCCTCCTCTGGGAGCTATGCAAGCCAAAACCCCGCGTGGCGTGAAATGAAGTAGGTCACCTAGACCCTGCGCATGATCAGACCATAATCTTTGCAGTAGGAAACCAAATAACCAGTATTCTGGGATGGCAGCAGTTGCCATCCAAGCTTGATCCAAACGAATTCTAGTGGCAAGAGGTCTGACGATCTAAAAGTTCAAGGGATCACTTTATTTCCATTAAGGCATTATTAGGAGAATCGTGCGATATGTGGACGAGCGTTGTCTTGCTGACAAAGACACTTGGGCGACTTGGTAGCATAGGCATTACAACCGGCGTTAAAATATATTTCCTTCACTGCAAATCATCATACTGTCTAGATCAGTGGTTCCCAACCTTTTTCACGTAGCGACCCCCTTTTCACCAACTAAAAACTCCGCGACCACCTAAGTGTCCCCCATATATATACGTATGTATGTGTATGCACAGACATAGCGCATATTTTACATAATAACTCAAGGTGCTTGAGATATTTTGTTAAAGCTTAATGGTTATTTTTTTATTTCTACAATGATTGCAGAAAAAAAAAAAAAAAGATAGTCTTTCAAATTTCTTACGTCCTAGCAGTGGCGAATGCAGGACTTAGTTTTCTCGAACGTTCGATGAAGTGAATGAAGGCATTTTCTTTAACAAGACTGTCGCGAAGTCAAAAAATTGGGAGGATGAGGGAGGCATTCGGAAGATCCTCAGTTTTTTTTTTCAAACATATATAGCAAGATAGAGTCCTGATTTATGGAAGGAGGTGTCATTACTAGCATATGAGAAATCAAAGTATGAGAATTGCGTTATAGACGCGGATAAAGAGAATTAACAATCTACAGTCGTAGATGTGTAACATTCGCGATGGTCCTCTCCCGGAAATAGTTCGAAATTGTCGTTCTGAAATTGCAGTTTACATGATCTGTGGCGATGTTCGGATGAGGGGAGGCTCAGAAATTTCCAGGAACTGTTCAAGCTCGGAAACTGCTTTTAAAAAATCTTGAAGTTGAAGTCCTAAAAATTAAGTTTTAAATGATTTTTAAGTATGGGGATAGGGGGAGATGGATCGGAGATGTTCTCTAATTTTTCGAAAATGATGTGTTCTAAATAAGCTCAGTTGTAGAGTATCTTTATTGAAGTTTAGGGAAAAAAGGGGTTTTGTGCAAGCTTTCCCCGAAAATTCTTGAATTTGATATTCTAAAAACGCAATTATATGCCATCTTTGTAAACGTTAGGGAGAAGGTTTGGATTCGAAGCCTGTCTCTCCCCCACAGAATTTTTTCGTAATTGAAGCTCCAAAAACGAGATTTTAGACCAGTTTTAATGATATGGGAAGAGAGAGGATTTCGAGTACTCCCAAGAGAATTTTTCGACTTTTAAGTCCAAAAAACAGAATAGTAGGTTATTTTCAATGACAAGAGGAAATGTTCGAAGACTCGCACCCGGAAATTTAGGGAAAGAGCGGGTACAGTGAGATACGAAATTTCAATTGCAATTTTTATCATTAAAAACACAGAAATTAAGTTCTTTCAAATGGTGCAATATTTTTCACTGTAAAAAGGTGTTATAAATGTGGATCTTGAAAAGCTACGAATTTACACAAACGTCGTGGGGAAAAGAAAGAAAAAAAAAAGATATGCATTTTGTCTTACTGTTCCCCTGGTGTGTGGGAAAAATGAGACATTTTTTGGATTATCGAATTTTGAAAGAATCCAAATTTACCTAGAAAAATATGAATAACTATTGCCGTTTGGTTTTGGTATCAGGAGCTATCGGCAATGTAAATTTCATATCATCATGATACACAGTAGTGACATGTACCGTGTATTTGTTTGGGACTGAGGTAGAAAAATTTAGATTATTCTCTATTATTAAATTGGCTTAAAGTCATTTTGTTGATATAGCATTTGATAAAGAAGGAATGCCTCTTTCCAGTCTGTATCAGAAAATCTCCAAAATAGCTTATCTGACTCCCGTTTTTCTAGGCAGATTGAAATTTTTAATCGCGAATAAATATTATTACATTTAACACATTGAAATGAAACTATAGAAAAAAAGACAATACATTAAATGTGGAATAAATATGTAGTGGAAATATTTATCTGATATTATACAGCAATAAAAGTTGTAATTCTATTTAAAAATCCCTATTTTATTCATGCAGGGCTTTCAATTTTATGTAATTATTATTTGTATCAGCCTGTTAGTTCTAATTAAATTTAATGTATAATTTCTACACTTTTAATATAACAGATTTACGGGAGCAGTGAGCAACGAATTAATGGTGTCTCATTGTTCATGTCTGCCTGTTCCCTCCTTGAAAAATATAAACTCAATAGCTTCCATTCTCAGACAAAGAAAATTAACAACATCATTATACTGCTAAAGTGAACATTAGTTAATAAGCTAATATTAAATTAATAACACCAGTTTGTAAAGTTTATCTAACAGCTCAGAAACAGTACAACAATAAATGGGGAAATTTTAATTTGATGGGTTCAAACTATGAAAACATATTCAGTAAATTACCGCCCATTAGCCAGGGCTAAAGCAGAAATACACCACCAGCTCAATCATTTCCAGCCGAGGTCTGCAGCTTCGTGCTTATTAGCACTCATCAGCCTGGCATAGGAAAGTGACTGAGCTGGAGATGGAAAACATCTTAAGGAAGCCAAGAGTGCGAAACAAACTGGGAGCTAATATAGAATTAGCAGACCAGACGTATATTTCACGTACGAAAACATAGTTAT
Source organism: Uloborus diversus (assembly GCF_026930045.1). Classification (NCBI taxonomy): domain Eukaryota; kingdom Metazoa; phylum Arthropoda; class Arachnida; order Araneae; family Uloboridae; genus Uloborus; species Uloborus diversus. The sequence continues at coordinate 48,211,575 of NC_072738.1, read as the reverse complement.
TTTTCTTACATTATACTTGAAATAATTTTTTTTTTCCAAATTGTTCACTCTTCCTGACTTTTCAAAAGTTTAACAAGGCTGAATATATCCAAACAAAGAGTATATTACTGTTGTCTCGCTGTACCCAGTTCTCTCCTACACTGTAAAAAAATTCCGAAACGTTACTGGTTATTTCCGTGGAACGTTTCGTGATTTCAGAGGTTTTCACCTATTTCCCCAAAAAATCAAGTATCTTCGCAAAAAAGTTTCCTGAATCAGTTTAAATATTGACGGAGCGTGTTTATTAAGTGTATCGGCTTTAGTTTGCACATGGCTCATCCGGATTGACTAAGCTTGCAATGGGAGCAAATAAGTCACTGGATAGCTACAGCTTTGCGCGGCAGGAATTGCAGGCAAGGACTATGCTTGGTTCTTGCTTGCAATTTTCGCGTAGCTTGGCCGGGGTTGCTCGAATATATCTAGAGCCCTCTTGGTAAATCAGGAAGGTTCTAATCAATTAAGTTAAACTTATTTAATTTTTCTAGAAGGTTCACGACTGCTTTTAATAGGGGAGATTTCTTAATATTTCAGAAAGGTTACTGACTTTCATCAGAAAACGTTCCTGGTTTTTGTAAGACATGTTACTGACTGAAATTGGGCACATCAGCTGCCTATTATTTTTCAGGAACGTTTCTGAATCGTTTTTTACAGTGTATTAACGAAATTTTATATGATCTTTAAGTATGTAAAGGGGGACAACAGGCACTTCCCTGGATTTTCTTTTCTTTTTTTTGAAATTAAAATCCTAAAAACCCATTTATTGATTATTTTTGGCGAAATTTGGCAGCGGGAGGGGTTCGGGGCTCTTCCCCGGAATATTTCCGAAATTAAGTCTAAAAAATGCAACTACAGGGCACCTTTCAGGACCTTAGCAGTAGAATGATGTTGTTAATTTTTTTTTTTCCTGAGAAAGGCAGCCATTGAGTTTTTATTTTTCAACGAGGGAACAGGCAGACAGGAACAGTGAGACACCATTAATAAGGGTTGGGGTTTAAAGAATTTCTCACAGAAATTATTTAAAATTGAAGTTCCAAAAGCGAAATTTTAAGAGATTTTGAATGATGTTAGTAGAGTGAATTCGGGACTCTTTAACGGAAATATATAGAGATCGAAGTTTCTATTAAAAAAAAAAAGAAAAAAAAAAGATAATCTTAGAGAAATTTAGAAGATCAGGTATTCTGGCAAAGGGGGCGAGAGTACCTGTAGAAAAAAACGCTTCTCCTGGATTCACCATTGCGCTCAAGTAATGATGCTACCTAAAATGATACTATTTTCCCCCTACGCATTTAATTTTTTTGATATATTTTTAAACGTAGGGATAATATCGCGACACCTTGAGAAAAGCTTTGTGACCCCCTTGGGGGTCGCGGCCCACAGGTTGGGAACCCCTGGTGTAGATAGAAGACTGGAGATCTTCGTGTGAGCCATCAAATCGTTCCCCACACTGTCACAACTTGTATGCCTCCCGATAACAAATGCTGAATCGGGCCACAGACCTTGCAGCCTCAACACGCACGTGTGAGTAGATCATGAGCACTGAGACTGAGCAGGGACTCATCGTTGAAGATTAAGCGTCTTATCTCAGCCACGATCCAGCTTGCCAAGTAAAGCAAAAATAAAATCGGAGCTACCTATGATATATGGGGTTAAAGTTAGGCGTCATTCCGGCCCCCGATATCAGCGTCTTCTAGTCACTTTCGATTGGTTTATCTTGATGCTACCAGATGCCTGAAAAATCGTAAATGGCGCGCCGATGTTGAGAACCGTTAGCGACGTTGTTGGTACGGAATTGGCCACTTTTATGATTGCGCGATTCTTACTCTGATTTGTGTTCCTGGACTTCTTAACCCTCCTCAACGGTAGACTACCTTTTGCTTGGTCTATTTTTGCGAACACCAAACTACTACCATATCACTCCTACCGCTTGTACATCCAATCTGTTTTCTGAGACATATTCTCTAAGTCCAACAACTGATCCTCTTGACACCGATTACCTCTCAAAGGTCATCCCAGTCACAATAGCGTCCATAAAGTTCAACAGTTTCGTTTGAATAACCCTTCGACACGAGTAATCACGCTTTCAATCTTACCTAGTTGCGCATCTCGTATACGCATAGCATGATAACCTTTGTCTCACTGGCGTTAAAATTAAACTCATTTGCATATATCTTACCAGACTTCATATCTGTCGAGTTTATTGGTTGTAGCTCGATTTCTTCTGGATGCAAGTATATTCTTGGGACAGAGTGTATTACCACTTAGGAATATTAATACGCTTATTTTATTCCATCACTAAAGAGTTTGATTTTTTTAAAGATTTTACTTGGAATAAAAAACGAATAGCCAAAAGACGAATGCAATAAATCCTATTCCCCTAAGAATAAAGAAAAAATGGAATAAAGGATCTAACCTTACCCAACTCTTTAAAAACCATAAATAGTAGTAATTTGTTTAAGAAAAGGCGAAAAAGTTTTATACTCAACTCTAATGCAGTTAATTTAGGATAAAGTAGCATATTTGCAGTAGTATACCTTGATTTTGTTATAAATTTCGACATATTTTTTTGTATTACTTGTGTTGTGTTTATGTGTTCTTTGAATGATTATGCATTTATTTTGGTTATTATTATCTTATGCTATAAACTGGCCCTAAATTAAGTTCTTTTCTCAGTGGTGGGAGCTAGTCAGGCTATTATTATAGCCTTTACTCCCAGCTACTCAATCAGGGATTTTCAAATAGACAGGGTGAACTATTTTTCTGTTTGCGATATCTTTTCTTTTGTTTTATCTGTGAAACACACTTTTTTAAAAACATATTACCCCGACTGAAATAAAACGAATTGAAATGAAATGAATTGAACCACCAAGAAAGGTTGAAGCACAATATGCACAGCCCTTAGCAGTACCAAGCGTGTTTCCTAGAATTTCAGGACATTGTTAAATAAGTTAAAATTGAGCAGTAGGAGCAAAGGGATATTCTCCGAGTGTTTTGAAATATTTTCTTACTTATTTTCACTCCCTTGATCAAATGAAATAGGTATTGCATTCACTTTTGTTTTTAACTTAAATTTCGGCCCTATATTCAAGGTGTTCCCATATGTCCTCCATATACGCTGTATACTAACATTTTCGGACCCATTATGTCTATGATCGTACACACATATTGTGCATAATGGATTACTGGGATTATACCTTCAAAAAAAAAAAAAAAAAAAAAAGATGGGAACATTTGTTTCTTGGGGTATTTGTTTCTTGTGGATCCTGTACGAGCGAGGTATTCAAAACCAAAATATCCCTTTTGACAATCCTCAAGTTAATTATTATCAATATTTTTCTCGTGACGCCATGTACGTAACTATATATATGTTGTTACGTATCCATAACTATATATATAGTTGCGTACTCAGGGTTTCTGAAACGTTTACCCGTGACATCCTAAGGTGTCATGAGAAAGGCGATTGGTGCCGCTAAGAGTACATGATATCAATTTTCAGGATGCTTACAAATTCGAGCACTGATAAAGAAAATGAAATAAAAAGAATAATAACAATGAAAATTAAATAAACCTTTGGACTTTCTCTTCCAAAAATATATTCTTCAACCTTAATACTATTTTTATTTTCATCTTTATCTCAATTTTTTTTAAAAAAGTTTATGTCCTTCTACGTGTGCAACGTTCGTAGCTCTCAGACAATTTAGAGTTAAGACGATTTTCAATTTTAGGCCAAACAATAACGCAGCCGGAGTTTATCTTGGTGGTTGAGGTCCTAACAGTCCTTATGTGGATATAAATTGTCTTAGGAACTATCTGCTAAAACCAGAGGTTCTGGGGTATTGACTCTCGCGCCACGTTCTAAGATTTCACTTTCGGTTTTCGATGTTAGTCTTTAGCTAATATTGAACCAATTGGTAAAAAAAACATTAACGAAATCAGGATTAAAATAAAAATGTAATCATGCATAAATCTTCAAATACGTTTTTTTTAGCTCAATGTACGACTTTATCAAGATACAAAACAGATTTACACATTGGGTGCCGTGTGAAAATTCTATTTTTCAAATTATGCCGTAATTTGGAAAAGTGTGGAAACCACTGTGTAATTCAAAACGGGATGCCTTAGAATGATGGTATTTTGCATGCAGAGTCTGCAAAGAGTTGTGCACCTTCCTTTTTCTTTGGAATCCCATCTTCCTAAAAGATTCTTTGCACTTTTTTTTTGTCAGGCCAACTTTAATTTCAATCCCGATGGAATGCCATAAATATGCGATCATTTTCACGACACATCGATAAGTATTTGTCACCAACAATTGAGATATATCATTACTTCTCACTTTTACGAAAACATTGAGGGAAAAATCTGTTTGACGCTACATAGCGATAACTCTGTAGGAGTATTTTAAAATTGATAATATTGTGACATGAATCTCTCTAAAACAGACTTTTTTTGCATTAACTCGCAGCCAATAGCCACCATCAAATTGTCTTTCCTTTTCTTTTTCAGTTTCGTTTCAGGTTTTGTTGTTCCAAATTCAGATCTCAGACACCAACAATACTTATATTTTACAAATTTAAAGCTCCGTTCCATAGGCTTCCCTACGTAAAAAAAGTTTTGTCTCCAAACTCAGTTTCAAAAAACTACAACTGTAAACATGAAACTGGTTTACACATAACCAACAATCCTATTTTGAGATCGGATATTTTTTTATTAGATGTTGTTTTTCAATTTCGTGCATACATTTATTCCTTTACATTAAAAGAAAGAGTTCTTTGTTACTTCGAAGCAATGTTTGTTATGGATTTTGATGTTTTTGCATCTTAAACGTTGTATTAAAGCTTATAAAGGGACTGTTTTCTAGTAATTAACAGCGTTCACTTTAAATGAAGTTAGAAGAATCAATTTGGTGCTAATAACTATTTTTTGATATTCGTAAACAAAGATAAAAACTATTTTTACTGACTTCAACTTGCAACGTGAAACTTTTGTTGTCATTTTAAAAACTTCACGATTGAAAGGAGTAAATTGAAGATCATTACGTAAGTTTTGGAACCATGTACTGAAAATTTTATTATTTCAGTTTCTTTTACTACTTCAAACTTCAATTGTTTCGCTTTATTTATGATCGTAAATCTCCAAACGTTTTTCTTTTTTTCCTCTATGAAAGCATTAAATTTAAGTTATTTGCCTCTGTAATGATACAAATTTAGAGTAAAACAGAATCCTTATTTTGAGTTAACTTTTAAAAATCCAGCACTTACTTTAGTATTGAAAGCTGAGCATTACGTTTAATTAAAAAAAATGTACTAACTGTAAGTCTTTCTCTTTTATTTTTTCCTATTTGATAATGGAACAATTACGATAATTCAATATTTCATGTTGTTTTCTGTTACATCAATTGCTCATTAAGACAGAAAGGTCACGTCATTAGACAAAAATAGAAGTAAGACAAGTAAAAACGTTTCTATTCGCAATTTTTTTAAACTTAAAAGTAAAGACTGCATTTAAAAGCCTTTCTAATTATTGTCCCGTTTGTATGAAATATTTCACACTAAAATTAGTTGACGTTTTGTAGCACATTTTAAAATATGGAGTAATGTTTTCCTTTTATTCTAAAAAGCCTTTTTCGATATTAATAGTAGGTATTTTACAAAATCTGCACCAAGTGCGACAAAAACGGAGACTCACAAATGCGATTTAGAAGAAAATGAGTTACAATAAATAAATGAATAAATAAAATAAATAAAAACAATAATAATGACGTAAAAAATGCTAAACAAGAAATAGAAGCAATAGTTGAAAATCAACTTTCGTTTATTTTACCGTAAACACGCGGGCTACTTTGGGCTCACATTTTGGAAAACTTCTTATATTTTCTCAATAATTTTGTAACTCTTCGTATTTCCAACTTGTGGAAACTTTTTTTACACTTTTTGAGTTCTCTTAATTTAGTTTTTGAATAGTGATCATTTTATTTCCAATGATTATTTCCCTTCATAAGTGTTTATTATTACGCCAATGTTACTCTTGCATTTGGGATACTTTGGCCCAAAGTGGATTTCCCTAGTATGAAAGACAAACACATTTTAAAAGAAGTTTAAGTCACACATATTTGTTTCTGGAAAATTAAAATATTTAAAAAAATGTTTGTGTGTATCCAGTTATTGTCTCGAAAATAGCCGACAAAGAACAGTCATCTTTTCACTTGTTTTTGAGTTGAAAAATCTTTTTTTTAGCAGAACACAATTCGTAAAACAAAGGATCCTAAACTCTCGGTCACTTCCAAAACTTGCTGGAGCCTGCCATGCTTTCAACAATAGCTCTTTCTTCTCCTACACGAACAGCTATCCCTCGAAAATTGAGTTCATTCCATTCTACAACAAAATTACGTAAACTTTTCAGCAAATTCAAATAAATTTGTACCAAGTAGATGCAACTGGGTCAATTTTTTCTAATCCTCCTCTGAACCCCCTACAGTTTCTATTCATCTTCTATAATATAAGTTACGTAATTGAGAACGGATGAATTGAGTCTAATCGCTAGGGATTTCAATCCCACGCCAATCTCAGTTCCACGGGATTTCGGAATTGCAATGAGCCAATTCCGCAGGATCCCGGGATCCCGCGAAATTGACAGTATTCTTCCAAAAGTTAAGTTGTCAAACAGAAAAAGTTGTGCTATTTATGAACATGAATTAGTCGTTATTTCCTTTTTCGTACTCCAACTGAGTCCTACAAAGTCGCATCTCAATTAGCAGCTATCGTTTGGTAAACAAAAATGTACATTATGGGATGGGAAAAAGATTTTTGCACGAAAATTACTGGGCTTGAAGAAAACGCATGGTATGGCTTCACTGTAGTTGCTTTTACTGATACTAAATAATTGTGGGCAGTTAGAAAAAATCCCCATAAACTTCACCACCTTCTAAAATAGTTTTCTCTTTTTTTAGGGGTGTGTCATGTTAGGGGCTTGTGGTCATAAACTTCAAATTTCGGACAAAAACGTACTTGTTTGATTTGTGTATTACTCTACCCTGACCTCCCACTTCTGTGCTACAGCTGGCGGGCGTCACCATAGAGTCAAATATTTTGTCTTTTGGTCTTGTAGCATTTTTTGTATAACTTTTCCATCAAAGCACAGCATTGTTCATGAGGAATTTCTGTGTTTGTCTTACAGTTTTTGCATTAACTCTAATTCTGCTTTCGTGTCTCAAATTAAGTGAAATCATTTTGTAAGGGGCCCACTAAAATTCTCCAATCGGGCCCCACATACGCTAAGGCCGGCTCTGATTATTTGGTGACAAAGACATTGATATACACTTTCTCCAAGTTAAAGAGCAGAAATAAAAACTAATGTGAGGTTTTCCATTGATTTCTTTTTCGGAAAAAAAATATTGTGCACTTTTAGTAAGTAAAAAATTCTGAGCGCATTTCTTAGGTTTATAGAAGCATTCAAACATTGCATTCATGCTACTCCAGCGGAGTTTTCACTCTGTAATACACTTCCTTAATTTCTTCTAAGTCTTATTTTCTGGGTTTCAATATTTAGAGACAGTTTTCAAAAAGGCTTATAATTTTAACGCATTTTCGCAATTGCTGAACGTATGAAAACTAAGACCTGGAATGAGAATACAAATTCACTTTCAGAAAAATATACTTTTTTTAAATTGATTTCATGAACGTAAAATCTTCCGTTCACCATTTGAGACATAAAGTTTTTTTGCTCTTCTTGCAGACATGCAGAAAGATAATTATAACTTCAGATGATACTTGTAAAAATATTCGTTGTACGGACGGCACAAATGGGGAACCGTTTGCATGGAAAATTTTCTATTTTGTTTTCAATCCCACAGGATTAATCCCACTAAACTTCGTGCGGGATCCCGCAGGGTTCGGGATCGGAATTGCGAGGCTGGAAACCCTAGTAAGCGCTCTCTTTATCCGTTGCTGAGAATTCCAAGTTTTTTCTTGTGTTTTTCCTATTGTTTAGAATTTTACATATCTCTTTTCCGATTCTCTCCGATTGATTTTTTCAGGTCTTTGTGCTGGGCCAAAGTAGATAGCATTTTTTTTGTTAAAAGATAGGTTGTTATTGTGAAATTTTTAAATAAAAACCTTAATAGAAGTGAGAAGTACAACTATACTACCACATAAAGTATTAACTAGTGTTCATAAATAGGTACTTAAACTCTTACATGATACAGAACTGCTACTACATGTAAAAGTTTGAGAGGTTATAAAAACAGATGTTAGCAAATGGAACACGGAACGACTAGTGTTGCTCCTTGTGGCAGTGGCGGATACAAGGGAGGGGGGGGGGGGGTCACGGGGGTCATAACCCCCCAAAACCCGCGAGAGTATATGAGTGTTTGCTTGAAAAAATAAAAACACATGGTTCAAACCATAAGAAAAAGTAAAAATATTTTACAAAGGGTGAATACAAGACAGGGGGGGGGGGGGTTCATGAGGGTCACAACTCCCCCCCCCCCAGTCTGCAACCATACCTTGTGATCGTTTTAAAGTTCATTGCATTTGAGTAGTTAAAATGACACCTCGAAAAAAAAAAAAGAAAAAAAAAAAAACCTGAGCGAAACCAAAAAGTAAATAATTTTTGAATTCCTTTTTTTGCGGCATTTCACGTCATTTTTCTACTGATATATAGTTTTGTTTGAGACAGTTTTTTATGGAGCTGTATTCAGGAGCCAGCAGTCAATAAGTGTCTGCCGCCTGGATCGCTTTTAATTCGCTGCAGGCATCGCTTCAATTGATAAAACATTTGAGTGTGTAAACATATTTATGAAAAGTCTCTGTAAGTTATAATTCCTTTCTGTTGTGATTTTCTGACAGTTTCGTTTTTGTTCGTGCTGAGTTTATTTGTTAATGTGCCGTAAATAGTTAATTAGTTTAAATCAGTGTTTGGGATTTTGCGTTGTGCAAGAAATGCAAAATTTTAGTTTCGTGTTAGCGCGAAAGGATTCTCGTAAACTAGCCCCTTGTCCTAGACCGAAACTGCTGAAAAAAGCAGCATTTTATTATAAAAGGACTACCTATAACGAAAACAATTAAGTTTTCGGGCGAAAAAACATCGTCCTTTTTTTCAAAGTTTAAAAAAAAAAAATGATGTAGCCAAATCCGATAAAAAAATGTCTCCGAGTTCCTGTATCAGACTGAGACTGCGACGTCCTCGTCCACCGATTTTCCTGCAACTGAAAAGAATCAGTCAGTGAGTATTTATCTACGTCCGAATTACAATCATAAAATATTCGCCGTATTTTTAGGTGAAGTTTTAATTGTATATTTCTGCATACAAGATGGATGTGTCATAATTAGGTTTGCCAGATTTTTGAAATGTTCTCCCGGGACACAGGAATGCCCCCCCCCCCAGTATCACTAGTATTCAAAAGATTACACACCTGTGGCTGATATTTGAAGTGTTTTATTGGGCATTTTATTCCTAATGCTATGAATTAATGGTTACTAACTGTGAACCTAAAACAGGAGTAATAAGAAATGTCAAAAGTAGATAAACTTGAATATTTTACTTCTTAGATGTAAATATTTGAAATTTATTTTAGTTAGAAAAAACACTTTAAATGAGGAATAAAAAAAGAAAAATATTTAGATATTTCATTTTATAGGACTTCAACTTCTTTAGACAGTCTTTTTGGGGTTTTAATCATGTAAACACCCTCACAGCTAATCCGGTATTAGTTATAGAAATCAATGTTACAAATGATAAAGTAATCATTCTAAATTATCCCTCAATTTCATTATCATACAAAGTTAATTATTTTTAGATCTTTTTGGTCATTTGTAATCAAATTTATCTTTTCCGGGACGTGAAGTAAACCGGCCGGGACACCAAGATTTTATCTGAAAACCGGGATTGTCCCGGTAAAAACGGGACGTCTTGCAATGCTAGTCATAATCAGATAGATGAATGAAATGACCATTCTTTACGGAGATATCAGTACATAAAATATAAAAAAGAGCAGAGACCGTCGTAAAAAGCTATTATCTTATTGTTTATTTTATTATAATTAATGTGCAATAACATTTTAATTACATCAGTTAGCTAATGTTCAATCAGAACTTTTATGTTAAAAAAAAAAAAATCCTTCATTTCAGGCCCAGATCTATAACTTTTGGGTTCCACTACAAATATCAACAAGCCCTATACGTTTTTACAACTCGTATCTGAGATGCCCATTTTATTCAAAGTCGCTATGTAAATTTGAAATGGATTAAAACTCTTTTCAGCACAAATTCAAAGTTCACCGTTAGAACAGGAAATATCATTCTATTCCTTCACGGTTTTTACAAGATGAATCCCAGAGGTCAAACCAAGTGATTTATTTTAACTATTATTATTTTAATTAAATTTAACCTAAGTTCAAGAAAAATGCCGTATGTGAGACTACATTCTTAAGCATGGTTGAAGGCTGTTTGTGATCTAAAATTTTCAAAAATGTTGGGTTGCCGTTTCCGAAAATTTAGGGCTGACAGCAAAGTCTAAAACTGAAATATTTATAAAAAAACCCTTTTAAAATGATTATTTTAATAATTTTTGTATGTAAATTGCATTTTTTTTTACGGGAGGGGAGGGGGGGTCGAACTTCCTTATAGTTTCCGAAAATTTTAGACTGTCTTCAGAAATTGTTATCTGTCCACTATAACCCCTGGCCATGACCGCCACCCCCCCCCCCCCCAATGAAATTCTGTATCCGCCCCTGCCTTGTGGAGAGCTATCAAACTGCTTGATGTCCGTTACTGAGTTCTTGTGCTGTTCTCTAATGGATACTGTCGAACTTATTTTAAAATTGCTTCTTGAAGGTAAATAGAGACCGTAAAATCTTTTTCTTAGTTTTCGCCAATGAAGGACCCCAGGGCCAAAGTAGCCCGCGTTTACAGTACATTACTGATGCTTTCTCTTAACAATACTCATTACATGTCACATTTTCACATTTATCGTGATCACCATCTTTCCAAAGTACACACTTGCAAAAATATCGAATGACCAGATGAGTAAATTAAAGCATTTTTATTTAAATCTCTGAACTTCCAAATTGCACAACATCTTGAAACAGGTACTTTAAAACCTGGGTTTTCTCTAGCCTTAGTCGTGTTCTCCATTCAGCCTGCCAAATCGCACTGAATTTTCCAATGTCCTTTTTATTATTATTTTTTCAGGAGTAAAAGTCTGGTACTTCATAACCGCCATTGGCGAAATCTTATAATCCTACACTTCCCCCTTGTTTTTTTTTTCTTTTTTTTTGTCGTTTTTGAGCTATAAAGTTTGCTTACCATAAGTGCGGGCTGTTTTTACTCTGGGGTCCAACTTTGGCTCAAACAAATAAACAAACAAAAAGTAACAACATTCTCTGCCAACCTTCAGAAAGCAGTTCTTAAATTAATTTCGACAGCTTTGGCTAGGGGGTGATAAAAACGTCTTAAACTTTAACATGTGGAAACAATTCTACATCTGCTGAGAGTTTGGTAAGTACCTATCAATAAACATTATTTAATACTTTACGCAGAGTAAAGTTGTACTTCTTAGTTCTGTTAAGGTATTTATTTAAAATTTCACTACAGCAACAGCTCTCTTTACCTTAAAACTACATTCTACTTGGACAAATCTGGGCCACTGGATAGGAAGGGAAAAGCATCAAAGAGGAAAAACACAAGAAGTACTGAAAACTTTTACAAACGGATGAACAGTGATACAGCCTCAATTTATCCAGCCATAGTGACATGGTTTTTACCACTGAAGACGGAGAGAAGCAAAAAGTGGTAGTTCTAAAGAGTTCGACTCATTTTGCATTTACTTCTTGAATTGCCAATAATCCCCTAGAAGAAAACCTCAAAAAGTCTCCAAGTAGGAAATTTTGCTGCTTTAGAATGAAATGGACTCTGGTTTCCAGGGATAGCTGTGGATGCGAGAGAAGGAGTTATTGTTTAGTGCATGGAATAACCCAGCAAGTTTTGGAAGATTCCTACTATAAAAAGTTTTGTTCGGCAAATAATTATAAAATTGTTCAACCTTCAAACCTAATAAAAAGCATTGTCGGCAATTAGTGAAATAATACCTTTCCTTAAATCAAATATGTATGCTTCAAGCTTCATGTAAATGTAGTTTTCTTTCTATAAAACTAGATTTTCTCATATGAACCAGGGTCGTTTTTTGACTCTAGATAGTTTTACTATTATTCTACATAGGAAGAAGCATCTTATGCCAAGTAACCCAATACGAAGGTAACATTAATCCAAGTAAAAAAAAACAAAAACAAAGAAGGACATTGAAAAGGCTAATACCACTTTGAAGAAAAATTGTCATTCAAAAGTTAAAAAAAGAGTAATCTAGACGTGTGAGAAGGAATACCACAGCTTTGAAATAGGAAAAAGAACATAATTATTGAGAAAAGATAGAACTTACTGCAACTGGCTGCATTGAATTGTTTTGTGATTGGTAGAAAACGAGTCAGGTTATCCGTCATCTTTGCGGAGAATATGTTTAGAAAGATTTACTTTGAAAGAACATTTGTGACGAATAAAGTTCTTGGCACAAGTTAGTAGGAAAATGATCTCATATCTGGTAATAAGTATATACATGGTGATTCAAGAAGAATGATGAGTTTTGAGGCGTGTTTGTTTTTAAGAATGAAAATGGTTTTAAAACGATTTTTTTTAATATAAACCCTGTCAAATATGTTCTAAATTTGCTCCTCCTACCGCCTCACCAGTGGGGCGAAAACGCCAAAAAGCAATTAAAAATGCTTTTAAACCTCTCTAGCTTGTTTATTGTTTTTGCAGGCATGTTATTTAGAAGTTTTTTCGATTTGTTTGGGCTCAAGGTCCAAAGTTCGCAGGTTTACGCTGCTAATGTCGTTTCAGGGTCTTTCTACAGACCATTGATGACTAATTAATATTAATTTCAAAATGACGAAAGAGGACATTTTTTTTGTAGAGTGTTTTGAAAAAAATAACTTTGAATTCCCAAGTTTTCGGTGCTGATCAAAACTAATTTTTGGTTTTAGAATTCGATTATTCATTTTTTTCGTCCTATTACTATCGTTGGAGACGAGAGAAATTAAATATACCCGCCTTTAATAAAAAAAAAATTCATAGGCTGCTTAAAAGCAATTTTTTTTTATATTCGCGAGCTTATGGTTATTTTAACTCGCGCTCATGTTCAACTTCCTAAAGGCTCCCGTTAGCTTTGTAGTGGACGAAGGGCAATAAAATTTCAGTTCTGATTGCCTAAGAGAATGGCCCTTGCAAATTTATTAATCCTCAAATGATATAGGTCTTCCTATATTGGTAATTCAATATAGGAAGAAAAAACCATTTAAAAGCGCTTGTTGGCATTTTCGCCCCACTGTGCACCTGTACGATATCCCAGCTATGCTCTAATTCTGTCGCTTGCGTTATAGCATGTCCGCAGTCCCAGAATCAATTGCTGCAGTGAACAGATGTTTCAGTTCGTCAATATTAGAAGCCAAAAGGGAGCTCATTTACATATTTCCACAGGGAAAAAAAAATCTTGGTTTTAGATCTGGTGACATAGGGGGCAAATCATAAAGTGCTGAATCACATCCTTGATCGCCATTTTGACTGACTAAATAAAAAAATAACAAAAGGGACAGATAAGATAACACGCAGAGACATCTTGTGGTAACTAATGGAAAGTTTACAGCTCGCTATTTTATTCAAGCTCTTCAAAACAGGTGTACTTCCAATGACGTATCATGATATAGCCATATGACGTCCCTCTCCCCTTCTTCTTGAATAACCATATATATTATCGTCTTTAATTTTTCTTTTTGTTGATTTTTACTTTACCTACGTTTTTTTTCTTTCGACTTGTATGTTTGTCAAAAAATAAATAAATAAATACCGCCTAATAACAGACCAAAACATACATCATTGATTTTTAAAAAAATATGAAATTTGATAAATAATATTCAGTTTCTTTTGAAGCAATACCACATTCGAATAAATGAATACAGTTACAAATTGAAATTAGATTTTTCAGTAAAACGAGAAATATTTTTTTATTTACTATTTTGTCTCACGAACCTAAGTAAAATTAATTGCTTTTCCAGAAGCATTTCTTTTATTTTCATCTTTTGTTTAAAAATAATGTAACTGGAATATACATCATTAGAGTGCTGGACAAAATCTTTCATTCAATTAAATATTCATTGAAATGCAGATACTGGAAATATTTAATGCAAACTGCACCATTTCTTTCCAGTGAATGCTTTTCAAAAGCAACACATTTATTTAAGTCTCAACTAAGTTCCACAAAATCTTATTCTTAAGCAAATTAACCTTTGAAAATCTAATCTTTACTTTGGAAATCATACTCAGATATTCGTTATTTGCATTAGGTTCAGCTGTGGTTCCGAGAACAAATATTTGCTAAGCAACTGCATAAATGAATTCATTATGCAATAGATACTAAGCGACTTCAACACCGAGATTGACTGGGTGATTAAAATTTCATTTCCTAGGTAGTAATAGGCAATTTGGTTGAAGAAAAATATTAGTTAATGTTTCGACTGAAAGGGATTGATTAGTGGGTATCAATAAAATTGTACATAAATGTGTAATGTATATTAAAAGTTTGTAAATTCTTGCCCATTCTTCATCATCTCTACAGTTTGCTTATGGCCAAGGTTGCTTCAATTTGCTTCATACACGTAGTAAAACTAGATGCAAAACTCCGTAGCGACAACCACCAGCTGCCGTTTCATGCCCGAAACTTGAAGTAAACAGGCAAAAGCGTAGCTTACGTCTACGAGGATGCTTTTCATTCTATCAGGCTACGTCAAAAATCGTTTGCTCGCATGCCCTTTTGAGGCACTTACCCGACCACTAGAAAGGCTCCGTAGTCCATGGAACAGGTTCTTCGTTGTGTATCTAGTTAATACTATGGGTTTTTCTTCTTGACCTATTTGATTCTAAAGAAATAAATTATTTTTAAATAAAAAAGGAACCTACTTCGAAAAACAAAGAGGAACTAAAAAGTAAAAATAATTGGTCATATTTACATACGATTTCCTACCCAAACCTATAAATCAAATTCATTTTACAATTCCAGTACAAAACTCAACTATACTACGCATCTAATTTTTAAATAAACACCGATTTTAATTACTACACGACCGATTATTTTAATACCTAACTAATTATATACGATCTCATAATTTTTAATAACCTTTTGAAGTCGGGCCCTCGTATAAACTACTACCTAACGTAACTGAGTAGATCTAGTTTTATAGACTAATTTTGCATTTAGTTAAAAATTAGTGTTAAACTTGGGATTCGGTGCGTTGTAAGTTACGTTTTAAAATTTTTTTATTCAATGCCTTTTTGAAAATTGTCACCCAAAAATTCATAAAAGTAACTTTTTTTTTTTTTTTAACGAAAATAATCTTACCAGAAAAAAACCCCGTAAAGACGACCATAAAAAACTAAGCAGATCCTGCATAAAATTATTATTCAGAAAAATTCTTAAAAACATAGCAATGCAGTAGCACGAGTGGACATTCATTAGTAAAAGATAATTGCACCCGTTTAACTCATTCGTTTCTATCTAATTCTGATAACTTTATGCAGAATATGTCAAATTTCTTTTATGGTTTTCTGCTTTTTTCTCTGGTAAGATTACATTTTTCGTTCAAAAAAGGCATTTTTAAATTATTTTTTAGCAATAAAAAGATTTAAATTTGTTAAAATGTAAAGTTTATATATAAAAAAACTTTTTATTTTTTTTCGTATTGTTTTTTTTTTTTTTTTTTTGTCTCTTTTTTAAAAAAAAAAAATTCGACACCAAAATAGTCCCCCAAGTGCGAGTCGAAAAAGCCGCAAGGGCAGATTTGACAAATAAACCCGGTGATTTCCTTTTCATTTTTTTTTTCCATTGAGCGAAGTGAAAAATAAGATATTTTTCTAATGAATATTTTCCATTCCATAATACAAAATATTTTTGATCAATTGAATCAGTAAATAAATGTTTGAATGAATGAATGAAAATACACTGAAACAATAAAGGAATAATTAAATAAATATGTTAGTTAATATATGAAGAAAAATAAATTAGTTATTAAAAGAGTGAATGAATAAGAAAAATAGTGAATTAATTAATAAATGAATTCGTAAGTGATTTAGTAAATGAATGAGTGAGTAAATGAAGTAAACTACTATTTCACTTTGCCCCGCATCTAATCGGCTAATTGTACACAATATTTAAAATACAAATAAGCTTAATATTAACCAAATACTGCACCGAATATTAAAAAGTCTTAATTAATAGGTTAAATGTTAATAACAAGGTTTTTATAATTTTATAATAAAACAAAATACATTTTTAACTTTCAACCAAATATTACAATGTGAGTATCAATTTTTGAGAATTGCCTGTATTAGCATATGTTTTAATATTAGGTGGTATTTTTTTCCTGACTGGAATATACTTTATGTATTATTACATAGTTAACATATTACAAGATAGGTGGCGTTAAAAACAGTAAATATTTCACCATTTCACTTTGCCCTACAATCCTCTATTGTATTGAAAAAATATAAAGTTCGCTACTTTGACCATTTGGTCAATAAACTTCAATTTTTCTTTATTTTTTTATTGAAAATCACTAGAGCTGAATCGGTAAAAATCTATGCAGAACTTTCTCAGAATATTAAGAACAATCCTGATGAGTCTCGGTTAAAAAAAAAAAATAATAGAAAAAACGTTACGTTCTTAGAAGTTTCGAAGTCGAAAAGAAAAGCTTTTGAATAATTCAAGCACACTTTTTACCTGACATGTTTCTGAAATAATGAAGATTCATTAGCATTTTTCTTTAACGTATTACGCTTCTGAAGAAAAAATAGTTTATTGTTCTCCGAGAGAATAATTTTGCTATTTTGCTTAAATGAAGTACAAAACTCTTTTACAATAGTGACAAGTCGTATTACAGCATGTAACAGTTTTAAACAACGTTATTTTGTAAAAGTTCTCTTGTGCCACTTGATTTTTTACAAGCAGTTTTTCATTTACAGTTGAGTGGGGAAAATGCGTATCATTTTAACCAAAAATCAATTTTGTCTGTTTCTAGCAGTTGTTTACCAAAAATTAGTTCTTTCTTATGTTATTATTTCCGTCTTGTTTATATACATTTAAAGCAGAAATTTAAAAAAAATCACAGTTTTAACTTTAGCAAAGTTCTTTTACAACTACCTCTGAAGTACTCAATAACCCCATTCTTTGGGTAAATGTGTGCTTAGGGGAAAATTCATATCAGATCTTGTTTCGTCGTTGGAGCAAAAGCATTCAAAAGAGTAAGACTATGAACCTGATATAGATTTTTTTTTTTTTTCGTAGCAGTCAGGGGCATTTTTCTGCTTCTAGAGGCATCTTTTTTTTTTTTTTTTTGTTACAATTTAGAAGTGCCAAAAACAATTAAGCTAGTTTGTTAGGAAAAAACCAATAAAGTATATTTCATTAAAAAAAATAATTTAAAATTCTAAAATATAAATAAAAATGATCGAAAAATATAGCTATCAAAATTCAATCAATATATATATATATATATATATATATATATATATATATATATATATATATATATATATATATATATATATATATATATATATATATATATATATATATAGATATATAGATATATATGTGTGTGTGTATATATATATATGTGTATATATATATATAGAGAGAGAGATTTTAAACAAACGAAAAATTAATATAGACGAGGCGCAAAACTGCAGCACTTAAAACTATATCAAATATTTAGGATTTAAAAATTGTGATAACTTGTAGGTATGCAAACGACAAATTAACAACATTATTAAAAATGAACAAAAACAAGAACAACAATATAAGCAATTGATCTGCTTCTTCGTCAGTGGGTGGGAGCAGCATACCCTAACCGAGTCTCACAGGTTTCGGAACGCGTCGCGAGTCAGCAAGTAAACCATATAATATACATAATCAAACAACGTTTGCAAAAGATACGAAATTTCATTAATTCATTAGCGTATATTGCAAATTGCAGCTAATAAATGTTCTAAAGAACAGCCAGATATACATTTTTCTTAAAACCACAATTTATAAAAAGGACAAAATGGAATTAACGTAAATATGGCATCAATGCTTAAAGGCAACTTGCTGAATCGGAACGTCCCCACCCATACCTGCAAGGCAAAAGGAGAGTAACATTACTTCATATAAAAAGACTTAAAAAAGACTTAAAAAACTCACTGCCCACACGAAAAATCTTGCTTCAAATTCATCCAATGAAACGTATTCGGATAAACTCAAGTCGTTCCGTAATCCAAAATCAGTACTCTTCAGTCCAGTCTGCACGGCACACAAATTCCAACATCCAACTGGAAGCGTTCCACGTGGGACTTGAGCAAGCAGTTATCATCACGGTTATTTGCATAACCGTCCATCCAAGTGTTTAGGAGCAATACTGCCGCTACTTCTGAAAAAATTGACTGTAATACCGAATGAACTTTAGAGGGAAATTGTTATTGTAAAAAAGATTAGCAAAGAAACGGAACATTTGCTTACTGTAATTTTCATTATTATTACAAATTTTACTGAACCTGTTTAATTATCCGATGGTGATGTTGATAAAAACGCGCTTATGTAAATTGCTATGCCAGTAAGGATAGAAAGAGTATTGAAATTGAAATTATTCCGTTTGTCGTATAAATCTAAATTTAGAACATTGTTTTCCTTTTTTATATTAATATCCAAAAAGTTAATGTTGTTATCGTCTTCATTTGCACAATTAAGGTATAAACAATGACGATAAACGTTTTTGTGTTCGTTAGTAAAATCAGAATTTAAAACCAAAATGTCATCTATATAACGAAAAATTTTCAGGCTCTTATTGGATTTGATAACGTAATTATATTCGTAAAAAAATAGAAAAAGGTTTGCAGCTGTACTAGAATAGTTAGTACCCATGCCAATGCCGTGGGTTTGCCTGTAGATTGTGCTATGAAAATGAATAAAATTATTGTTGAAACAAAAATTACAGAGATTTAAAAAAAGATCTCTGTTAATTCCGAGTTCCTCATCGAAAGAAAATAAATCGAAAATGTCTTTGATGTTATTATAAAGTAATTCGATGGGAATGTCGTTGAAAAGATTCTCAAAATCAAACGTTTGAATAGATACAGGTGTGCATCAAGATTTAAGTCTGTCGATAATTTCATAACTATTATCAACAGACCAAAAATAGCTAGTATTCTTGAATTTTTCTTTGAGAAAAACATAAATGGATTTCAAATATCCTTGTAATTTAATGTTGAAACATTTGTTTATGCTGCCCACAGTGCAGCAAATAAATCTAAATTTTATAGGAGTTTTGTGAAATTTAGGTGTTAAAAACAGGAATGGCATTTTTTTATTATTAGAAATGGAAAAAGTTTTGGAAAAAAGGTTTTTACATTGCCTGATAAAGGCATTGAATTTTTTATGAATAATTTGTTCATTCAAATTACACTTTTCATAATATTTAGAATCACTTAGTTCAGAAAAATTTTTTGTCATATAGAACTTTTTTCATATAATAGCATAATTATTAGCTGCCTTATCTACAGGCACAAAGATAAAACTTTGTTGCATTTTTTGATGTAATTGATATCATCTTTGTATAATATGAAATACTCATAACCCTTATCGTTGAGAAAAACTTTAGGAAAATTTTGGAGGCCCTTATGAACATGGTACTTCCATTCAAAAAATGCATCAACAGGAATACTGCTTACAGATTCAGCATTCCTGTTGATGCATTTTTTGAATGGAAGTACCATGTTCATAAGGGCTTCCAAAATTTTACTAAAGTTTTTCTCAACGATAAGGGTTATGAGTACTTCATATTATACAAAGATAATATCAATTACATCAAAAAAATGCAACAAAGTTTTATCTTTTTGCCTGTAGATAAGGCAGCTAATAATTATGCTATTATATGAAAAAAGTTCTATATGACAAAAATTTTTTCTGAACTTAGTGATTCTAAATATTATGAAAAGTGTAATTTGAATGAACAAATTATTCATAAAAAATTCAATGCCTTTATCAGGCAATGTAAAAACCTTTTTTCCAAAACTTTTTCCATTTCTAATAATAAAAAAAATGCCATTCCTGTTTTTAACACCTAAATTTCACAAAACTCCTATAAAATTTAGATTTATTTGCTGCACTGTGGGCAGCATAAACAAATGTTTCAACATTAAATTACAAGGATATTTGAAATCCATTTATGTTTTTCTCAAAGAAAAATTCAAGAATACTAGCTATTTTTGGTCTGTTGATAATAGTTATGAAATTATCGACAGACTTAAATCTGGTTGCACACCTGTATCTATTCAAACGTTTGATTTTGAGAATCTTTTCAACGACATTCCCATCGAATTACTTTATAATAACATCAAAGATATTTTCGATTTATTTTCTTTCGATGAGGAACTCGGAATTAACAGAGATCTTTTTTTAAATCTCTGTAATTTTTGTTTCAACAATAATTTTATTCATTTTCATAGCACAATCCACAGGCAAACCCACGGCATTGGCATGGGTACTAACTATTCTAGTACAGCTGCAAACCTTTTTCTATTTTTTTACGAATATAATTACGTTATCAAATCCAATAAGAGCCTGAAAATTTTTCGTTATATAGATGACATTTTGGTTTTAAATTCTGATTTTACTAATGAACACAAAAACGTTTATCGTCATTGTTTATACCTTAATTGTGCAAATGAAGACGATAACAACATTAACTTTTTGGATATTAATATAAAAAATGAAAACAATGTTCTAAATTTAGATTTATACGACAAACGGAATAATTTCAATTTCAATACTCTTTCTATGCCTTACTGGCATAGCAATTTACATAAGCGCGTTTTTATCAACATCATCATCGGACAATTAAACAGGTTCAGTAAAATTTGTAATAATAATGAAAATTACAGTAAGCAAATGTTCCGTTTCTTTGCTAATCTTTTTTACAATAACAATTTCCCTCTAAAGTTCATTCGGTATTACAGTCAATTTTTTCAGAAGTAGCGGCAGTATTGCTCCTAAACACTTGGATGGACGGTTATGCAAATAACCGTGATGATAACTGCTTGCTCAAGTCCCACGTGGAACGCTTCCAGTTGGATGTTGGAATTTGTGTGCCGTGCAGACTGGACTGAAGAGTACTGATTTTGGATTACGGAACGACTTGAGTTTATCCGAATACGTTTCATTGGATGAATTTGAAGCAAGATTTTTCGTGGGGGCAGTGAGTTTTTTAAGTCTTTTTTAAGTCTTTTTATATGAAGTAATGTTACTCTCCTTTTGCCTTGCAGGTATGGGTGGGGACGTTCCGATTCAGCAAGTTGCCTTTAAGCATTGATGCCATATTTACGTTAATTCCATTTTGTCCTTTTTATAAATTGTGGTTTTAAGAAAAATGTATATCTGGCTGTTCTTTAGAACATTTATTAGCTGCAATTTGCAATATACGCTAATGAATTAATGAAATTTCGTATCTTTTGCAAACGTTGTTTGATTATGTATATTATATGGTTTATTTGCTGACTCGCGACGCGTTCCGAAACCTGTGAGGCTCGGTTAGGGTATGCTGCTCCCACCCACTGACGAAGAAGCAGATCAATTGCTTATATTGTTGTTCTTGTTTTTGCTCATTTTTAATAATGTTGTTCATTTGTCGTTTGCATACCTACAAGTTATCACAATTTTTAAATCCTATATATATATATATATATATATATATATATATATATATATATATATATATATATATATGTACCTGTATGTTTAAAAGGAGAGCTCGAGATGGGAAGCTCAAGGCACCTGTTCTTCCAACGGTTGGTTTTGAAAACTTTGTGATAATGTTCACGCGATCCGTTTCATTATTAACTACTGGTACCTGCACGGCTTTGCCCGTAGTAGAAAAATTAAAAGGTCATTTGGTTCGCCTGTACATTTATAAATAACGGATGATGAATTTCTCGCCAATTTGCTATGTTCATTTGCTCGCCCATGTTATGTTAGTTTGATCGTCCACACTATGGTAATTTTCTTGTTCATGTTATGGTAATTTGCTCGTCCATGTTATGATAATTTGCTCGGTAAAATGTCCATAAAATTGGAATAGAAAAATAACAAAATCGAATTTTTGAAAAATCGTTTCGAAGTGCACACTCGCATGCTACAAACTAATTCCGTGCCAAATTTCGTGAAAATCTGTTGAACGATCTAGGCGCTATGCGCGTCACAGACATCCAAACATATATCCGGACAGAGGTCCAAACTTTCAACTTTATTATTAGTAAAGGATCACTTTGAAGGTAAAAATATGTGTGTTCCCCGTGGTTCTTTAAATATTGAACAACAGGAGCTCGTCCATCACACTCCATTACTTTTCCAATATGATATGTATTAACGACATTTTTGTAGCAAAGCGAACCTGAACTCAATTTCCCATCCAAATGTTCTCTTTTATATAGGACTCACAAAAAAACATTGGTACACATTTTTACCTCGCAAAAGCCAACACAATTGCCTTAAATATATAAAAATAAATTTATATAAATAAATAAAAATAAATTTATCAACGGTAAAAATTAGGTACAGAAGCAATTCAAAACATTGGTTAATTGATTCATTTAAACAATCATGTTTGCCCATTTGAAATTTGAATAAATATTTTGCTTAGTTGAAAAACGAGCGCAACGTTACATACGTTGCAATGAAAACAAAAAAGCAACTCTTAATTGAACAGTAAAATAAACGAATTAAAAAGTAAAAAAAATAAATATAATAATAATGGTAATAATAATATTGTTGATTGCAATAAGCAAATAAACTAATCCTAGTAAAGCTAAATATACTTTTGTCACAATTTATTCTAAGGGTCTTTAAAATAAGGCTTCTACCTACACTGTAAAAAAATTCCGAAACGTTACTGGTTATTTCCGTAGAACGTTTGGTGATTTCATAGGTTTTCACCTATTTCCACAAAAAATCAAGTATCTTCGCAAAAAAGTTTCCTGAATTCCTAAAAGATGCACGAATGCAGACCTTGCTTGGTGTGAAAAATATTTTTTGCTACCAGTTTAAATATTGACGGAGCGTGCTTATTAAGTGTATCGGCTTTAGAATGTTTATGGCCCGTCCGGAATGACTAAGCTTCCAATGGGAGCAAATAAGTCGCTGGATGCCTACAACTTTGCGAGGCCGGAATTGCATGCAAGGAATATGCTTGGTTCTTGCTTGCAATTTTCTCGTAGCTTGGCCGGGGTTGCTCTAATATTTCTGGAGCTTTCTTGGTAAATCAAAAAGGTTCTAATCAAATAAATTAAACCAATTTAATTTTTCTAGAAGGTTTACGACTGGCTTTAATAGGGGAGATTTCTTAATATTTCAGAAAGGTTACTGAATTTTATCGGAAAACGTTCCTGGTTTTTGTAAGATATGTTACTGGCTAAAATTGGGCACATTAGCTGCCTATTATTTTCCAGGAACGTTTCTGAATCGTTTTTACAGTGTAGTTTGTAGTATTGTTCTTTTGTTTTGACCGAAATATATAGCAAATATTATCTTTTCTTCCTTTTGTTTTCTTTGTGTGGTAGTTCTTTAAATTTCGCATTGCTTTCCTACTTAAGTTCAGAGTCAAGAACAAGCATGAAACCTTAGTTTACTTTTTAATGATAGGGCAGACCGGGGTATGTCTACGAAGATTTTTTTCAATGAATTTATATTTACCTTAGGTAATTTTATACATTAGAGTTTTATGAAGCAGTTAATGGAGTCAAATTTGGAAAATGCAGTTGTTGCTTAGCTTATGTTTTTAACCTTTAGAAAAATATGTTGGAGTCCAAGTCGGTTGCGTAAATTTTCCCCGGGCATGGGGCACGCTTACGCATATTTATTTTGACACCTAACGTGGTTCTGTTAGTATTTTGAACATAATGTCTTACTATCGCTAAAACAAAGCAAATTTATTACAGAGTGAATAATGTATAATGTTAAAGCTAAAGGGACATGAAGACAGCACTATAAGGATGGTAAGCTATAAGATACGAATGTGTAACTTAATTAAAAATTAAATGGTAATTTTTAAATCTAAATATCCGGAAAATCTAAAAATGTTTGAGACAGTTTGGAGACAAAAAAGCGCCAGTGGCAGGTTTAAGTAAGACACAGTTAGAACGTGTGCAATGGTGCCCCGACGTTCATCGCATAAACTTGCTCCGTTGCCAAGTTGGATTTACTTTTAACGTGCATAAAAATTTAGTAACATTTCAGTTCATACAGCTACAAATCTCAAAAAGGGATAAAATTCTACCATTTTTTATGTATTTGTTCTTTCTTAACTAAATTTTATTTATTTGCAATATACTTCAAAACGTTCAACACAAAATTTACTCAACTTGGTAGAAAACAAATTATTCTTTCTGCATGCTAGACCGAAGCCCGGCTAATGCTCAAAAACTTGTGAGAATATCTAAGGAGCAGCATTAATCTGTATTGACTGTTGGCTCTCCAGCTCTAATTCGTTTTGACAAAAGGGCACTGCGTAAACGTGTCCCAGTCTACCCTACGTACTGGATCATGATTAAGCTAAATGTTTTATTTTTTGTCCATGGTGGCTTGGTATGGTATAAACTCCTCCTACACTTACGTAGAACTTTAATAGGTTTATTTTTTTAAAGTGATCTGGTAGGCCGAACTATTGTCTGACAAAACCGCTAGATGTTATCGCTACTTAGTATAACTTTTAAACTTAGCTGATGAATGCTGTGATAAGAACCTGCAAAAAATGGTAATACTCAAAATGAATGCATAGGTGTTCTTAAAAATTTCAAAATGTCTATGGATATCCATAACATTTATTGGAAAATAACTACGTTAAAGCTTTATAATAACACTGGGTATAAGGATATTAATTATACTAAATTTTGGTCAATTAAGGAAGTATATTGCAAACTATAATAAAACCTATATTTTTGCATATGTTTTTGATAACTTTCGAATAACGTGAGACCAAAGTGATTTGCAGCATTACTATGGTTGCTTTATTTGTTTATTGCTTTCCATTATCATTCTTACTATATTCGTTCATTTTATTTTTAATGCGTTTATTTTACTGATGAATCAAGGATAGCAAGTTTTTTCTTTGGAACTGGATGTGGAATTGCAATCCTTTTTCAAAACCATCTGAAAACATCATTTTTGTGCTATTTTCTCCAGAATGGTTGATAGTTAAAACTCAAATAATGCTTCGAAAATTTATAACTTTCTAAATAACCTACTATAGTTCAGTTTTATAATTTGGTCCTTTTGAACTTCAGAAAGTCCTTGAATTCCTGGAAGGTTTAGCACAGATTACAGAACAAATGAAAGAAAAATATTTAATTCAACAAATGGAATTACAAATCACAACATATAAGCGAGAGATATCATAACAAGAAAGCCAATAAAAATACAAGAAGTTGCTAAAAAAAAAAAAAAAAAAAACTAAAATAACAGAAAAATTATTAGATGCCCAAGCCTGAACTAAAGCTAACATTTACTATGTAGATATTAACTTATTTGACCATGCGAAACTACAACTGACGCATCTGTGAATTCTCCAAATGATCCCCTACTGTATTCTGAATTGTTGAGATCCGCACTTTCTGACATTAATCAAGTCATCGCCTACGGTAATTCCAAACAGGAGTTGAAAATGATTCAATGCTGTATTTCATTCCAATTAGAAGTTGAGTGTGATGCCTGTTGTAAGTACCGTTCTATGTTCTGTTTCATATATAAACTCCATACATTTGCAGTTGTTAAATAATAACTTGAATGTAGATATTTTAATGGTTGCTTCTGCATATAGAAGATAAAATAAAATTTTTCCAAAGCTCAATAAGTTTCGCTTCAAATGTACATACGATGAAACAACATTTCTCTGTTTCTAAAGGAACTGGTTCAAAAAACATAAACTGCGGGAAATACAAAAAAAAAAAAAAAAAAAGTACAGGTAGAGTAAAGGTGACTTTTTGAAAGTTATACGCAATATTTTAAGATTATCCTAACGCATTTAAGTGCAAATCCTGGCGTTTAGGTTAAAAATAGTCCGTAATAGTGGATTGTTTTTTAATCATTGAGCTCAAAGTGAATGCAGCTTTGTTGAAGATTGTAGTACTTTTGAGAAGACAGAAAAGGAGTTTATGGAATGTTTTTGTTCATTTATGCTTTTATAATTAACGTTTAACAACGTGAAAAGCATGGAAGGAAAAACATTGCTTGTTTTATTTTTTTTAACTTTCCAGGGAAAACATAAAATGTAGGAAGCTCCGAAGTCAACAAACTTGCAATCCAGGTATAATTAACATTTTTATTTTACGGAAAAACTTGGGACGTGATGGAAACAAGCAAAACTTCTGAGGAAAACGTAGATCCAAGTTACGTAAAATAGGATTTTAACTATATTTGTGATGATGTCGTGTCCATAGATTGTGCTAAATATTGTCGAAGGTCCGAAGGACCGCAGCCGCCAGCTTCCGTGCCTCAGGACTGTGGAGGGTATCCTGTAGCAGATCTCTCTCTGGTAGCAAGCCGAGTTTCAAGATCGTTGCAGTAATGTTGGACATTCAAAGAGGTGTCTTGGTGTGAGTTGGGTCTTTGAGCACTTCTTGTAGTAAGGATAAGTTCTTTATGTCCAAAATTTATTGTAGTAGAAGTATTTTTATTTCCTTGTAATTTTCTGTATTGAGTCGGGCGAGTGTGGCCGGGATGTCTCTAGGGAAGTCGAAGTCGATTATCAAAGGTTTCTTTAGGGGCTGGTTTAGAATAAAGCCCTGGATTCTTCTCTTAAGTGGCGACACACTTTGATCCATGCACTGCGCGCCGCTTTCGACTGCGATTGGAGGCTAGCAGTCACGTGGGTTCAGTCCGCCATTTTGTGTCGTTGCCTGTGTGATTTCACTGTGCGGAATACTAGATATTTTCTCTTTGCTATTTGTATTTTTCATCAAACGCTATCTTTAATGTGAAGATGCCTTGGTGTAGTGCATTAAGATGTTCTAACAGTTCAAAACTACTATATCGAAATGCATTGAAATTTTATTTATGTATTTTAAATGTTTTCATCAATACTGCTGTGCAATTTCAGATACTTTTTGAAACTCTTGTTGAAATTGTAATATTTTTTACTTTTCATGAAACTGTTTGATGGTTTGTTAATTTTCATTGGATAATAAGGACATTAACTAAAATCATCATAAATAGTTCCTTCAAATATTGTAAAGCTCAACTATGTAACGGCACCAAATAAATTGCTAGCAGTAGTAAAATATTTGCCCTGTTTTTAAAACTGATTTTTCTGAGTTTAAGATAACAAAGCCGTCAAAATTTAAATATACTAATTATTTTATTTATTTTTAATGTAAATTTTCTATTGTTTAGTTAGTTTCAAAATGTCTCAATAACTGTAGCAAAATTATTTTAAGAACACGTCGTTTTGCTTTTAATTGTGTCATAGATATGAGTTTCAGTGTGTTGCCAAGATAATTATTTATCTATTTTGAGCATACAAATTAAAATATTAAAAGTATGAAATTATTCATTAAAAAAAATTAAGCTTCTTTGAGATTATAGTAACATGTAACTCAAGCCAAGTTATATAATTACATGAAGATTTTTTTTTTGCCCAGAAAAAAATCTGTTTTCGTTTAATTTTTATTTAGATGTGAAAATATTTTTAATAATATATATATATATATATATATATATATATATATATATATATATATATATATATATATATATATATATATATATAATTTATCCTAGTATCTGTTAATTTATAAATTCATTATTACTATTTATAACAGTTCTTCACAGATGTAATCTGCACTCATTTATTTGAATTCCTATTGGTATCAAATAATTCAATCATTATTATTTTTTTTAATCTTGATTTAAAACTGGTTACATGTTATTATCAGTTCGTTGAGTTTTTACGAACTGGTAGTATCCTTAAAAACCAGGTTTTAATGAAAGGCATTTTTTAATGTAAAATCGTCATGAAAAACAAGAAAGTGTTGGTAAAATGTAAGAAAAAAAAAAACCATGGAAGAGTCCTGTTAAAAATAGAACCTTATTAGTTAAAACAAAAAGAAATTTTGCATTTTTTAGAAGTGAATAGTTTTCCATAAGAAAGCTGCACACATAAGTAATATAAATGATACTGCTTTGCATGAATAAGTTCAAACTGTTGCCCACAAATAATTTATGACATAATTAATTTAGCTCACTACTGTTCTACTCAGTAGTGGATTTAAGCGGGGGGGGGGGGGCATGTGGCCCGTGCCTCCCAAAAAGATGAATTTATTTAACTATTTTATTCACTATTTTTTAATTGACTCTTTAATTTCTCCATAGCATTTTTTATATAGTTAATTAAACAGAACACAAAACACACATAGAGCATATTTTGAATAATAGCATTTTTGTTTCCTAAAGAAGTCGTACTGGAGTCCTAGATTGACAGAATACATTTATACATTTAACTCGCTGGTTTTGAATTCAAGAGAACGTAATATCGCGATTCGTCCATTAATTTTTCTTTGATGAAATCAATAACTAACATTCTTCAAAAAATGTGCAGGCGTGCCTAAAAGAATTATTTTGATCCAGGAAGCTATTTGCGAAATAATAGCTTTTTCTTTTTTAGCTTATAAAAAATGCAAAATGAAAGAAATCATATCGTAGTTTCTTGAGAAAACCATGATATTAATGGAGGCGGCATGTAATATGAATATGTTATTTCAACTGTATCATGGCTTCAAGAACAATCAGCAACTGCTTTGAAATCCACACAGAAATTCTCCTGAAATTTTCAGTAATAAATAATTTTCAGTAACTTACATGTTTAATAGCTATGATTTTCTTAATTACATAATATTTTATAGTTTAAATACTATAAAATAATATTAAAACCTTAAATGAGGTATGGATATATATTTTTTTATTGAATAACCTTGCTCTCGTGTTATAATCATTACGACATTGTTCCTAAAATTAAAACCGCTAATTGTATAGCATTTCGGTGACATTATATTTGGTTTAGTATTTAATTGGCTTGAAACGTTAAAGATGTTTTACGTCCACATTCAAAGTGTATTGGTACATAATATGTATGTACTTAGAAGTGGATCATTAGTTTAAGGGATCCTAAAAAAAAAAAAAAAGACATTTTAAAATAAAGTAATGAAAACTTTGTTATGAAACATTGTATGTGGCAGGGGGAAGGAGGAGGTGCTTTTCAATTTCCCGGGTCCCCTCCGAGAGATTTTATTGTATCCGCTCCTGATTCTACAACACCAACTTTCTAATAATAAAATGCATATTTAGAACACTTCAAGTCATTTGTAACTCAGAAGGTCTATATGGGGGAAAAAAAGAAATTACTCTTAAAAATGGTCGAAAATTTCTTCAAAACACATTTTTACTAATATTCGGTTTAATAATAAATTTTTTTTTTACTAAGGTAAAATTCAACATTTTTGTATGTATATATCAGTTACATAAGTTACGATTAAAAATCTATAAACATTCGTTGATAAAAATGTACTTTTCAATGAGCGAAACTCTGCATTTTTCTGCTATTGAGATAGGGAGAAAGTTGCGGAACGACACAAAGAAGTCGGCATCTAGCCACTGCGTTCGCATCTGCAAGTGTGATGGCGGGGAAACGTTGTTCAAGACCACGTGCCTCTTTGGCCAGGGCGTCCGAACAATCATTCCCCTCGATGCCTACATGTGCTGGTATCCATTGCAACACGCAAGATTTCCCTTTGCAATGCATCCGATCGAGCAAGTTTTTTATGGTGGAAATGATGGTTGTCTCTTCATTTCGAATGGCCTCTAGGGCTGATTTAGGGTCTGAGAAGACAACTAGTCCC
Organism: Uloborus diversus; assembly: GCF_026930045.1. Taxonomy (NCBI): domain Eukaryota; kingdom Metazoa; phylum Arthropoda; class Arachnida; order Araneae; family Uloboridae; genus Uloborus; species Uloborus diversus. The sequence continues at coordinate 48,181,531 of NC_072738.1, read as the reverse complement.
TCAGTAAGATCCACAGCTTGATAATTAGTTGCGTAAAAAGTTGATCTTCCTTGATCGCCAAGATTTCGCCGGTGAAGTTAGCGGAAATTAATCCTGTGTTAATTTGAAGATTGAATTTTTCTCCGCTTGGAATAGTAAAAAGGATGCCTGCTCTACCTCCATTGAGGAATTGGTCTGAAGAACCATCAGTAAAGGCAAGAGCTTGGTTCTCTTGCGAAAGCTTTTATATGGTTTCAAGGGCCTTTTGTTTGAGTAGGATGGGATCCTCTTTTTCCGAGCATGGTTGAAATTTCAGATGAAAGGTCGTGTAAGGTGGTGGTGTTCTTGGAAAAAGAGGTTCCAGTAGAGGAAATCAAGGGATGAATGCTCCAGATTCTCCTGTCTTTGAATATCTCTATCTAACTGGAGGGTCGATGATCTTTTAAGCCTTGTTGAAGTATTCCAGTTATTAAAGACTGTGGTAGAGATATGATCGTGTATGTATTTGTATTTTATAACAATAATTCTCAAAAGGAATCAGCTTCATGCTATTCCATATGTTCCTTTTTCATTGGTTCATGCATCGATTTTATTCATTATTTGTCTTAAATATTTGGTTTTAACTGTTAGGTGGATTGCCTCACAAAACTCATAAACTATGACTTTTTTTGTCAAATGCGAGTAATGCAAAACATTTGCTATTTTTGATCTTATTAATCCATTCCATTCAACGTTCCGTAATATGCTGTATCTGCTGCTTTATTGACTAGTTTTATGTAGATATATGACTTGCGAATGGCATTGAGGGCTTGAAATAGCTCTGTTTTAACAGTAACATACAAAAATTTATTTTTAGTTTATTTCAAAAATGATACTTTAAATAATTGTTCGGTAAGCTTAACCGAATCCCACTGAATTGAATTCATATAGCTATCTTCTATTATTTTAGCACTGAAATATTAAATTCATAAGCGTTTATTTCATTTTTTATTTGGTAGCTTACTGTATTGTTGTTTACTATTAACTAACACTATCAGGTCTGATTATTTTCTTGATTGATAAAATATGCGTTTCTTTGCGATGTTTGATTTATTTCTTTTCTTTAAAATTTTAGGCTAGAAACGAGAATTTTTAATTATTTTTTAAAAGCATTCCATGTTATCAAAGTGATTGAGTTTTGAAGACAGGTCTTTTGTTAAAATCCTGAAATATGAATATTCTGAATATTTTCAGCGAACAGCATAAAATTTTTTATTTTTTTTATATGTAAAATTTCCTTTTTTCAATCAAAAGTTTCTTTATTGTTTTAGCAAAGACAAACGAATGTAATGTTATTTTTCGACATATTAATGAGAAAAATTAGGAAAAATGACACAATGAATAAAAATACACAAAAATATCTGAAAACTAGAATTAATAATTGGATAATGTACATTATTGAAATAAAAACAACATCGTTTGTTTTAAAAATCATTAATAATATTCTATCATGCATTTTTAATACTAAAATAATGCATAAAATGAATATCTCGGTGATTTCACTTTAAACCTTACCAATCAACTCATTACTTACATTTCCATTAACTTTAATGGAAGTTGCTAATCATTCATACGAAAGAAGTTTCTTGTACTTGAATTAGTTTGTCTTGTCACATCTATAGCTGTAAGGTAATTAATCAATTTTAAAAGAATATTATCATAAGTATATTTTATCAATTAAAAGAATAGATACCTAGTTCATGTAAATGTGTTTCCTTATAAGTCTTAAAATATCTTAATTGAGTGTTGCGATTATCTTTTATCGAATATATATATTTACTTCTATTTCAATAACGGTTTTACTTAATTTTTTCCCTACTTTAGAAATGCTTAATGATCTTTCTTTGGTTAAAGAAATAATCATATTTGGACGCCATTCTGAACGTATAACAACATCATTCAGCAGAAATTGACTGTATAGTAAAATACCCCCTCCCCCCCCCCCCCAAAAAAAAGAGAAAAGAAAATAAAAAAACCTTCATTTTTTTGCTGTTTTCAATAATTATAGTATAAGTTTCATAGATTTTACTCTCATTTAATTGAAGAGTTTTTTTAAGAACTGTCGAAGTCTCCACTTCAATTTAACCTGATAAAAAAAATGTGTTGTGTTTTTATACAGAAGCGTATGTTACATGTAAAAAATGTGATAATTAATTCATCTAAGAAAAAAGTTTTTCCCTAAGTGTCATCATTAAAGATCAAAGATAATAGTTTTTTAAGATATGCTTGCTAATTGATTTTTACTACTCATAAACGAGCAAAAAAATCTTCCTTTCTCCTCTTCTGTTTTTATTTTATTATTATTATTTCTTTTAATCTTTTTAATTTTTTTTACTTTTAAATATCTAGACTCAAAACTTCACTGCTAAAATTAAAATTAATAAAAATGAAATTTCACTATCGATAAAATTAATTAGGCACCAGGCTATGGAGTGAATTGAGTAAAAAGGAAAAAAATATCACGATTATATAGAGCAATAATCTAATTTGTACATCAATTGACGTTTACAATTATGCGCATTTATTTAAGATGTAATGTGTCTCTGATAAACTAGCAAACAATTTATTCTTTTAATGCTCTGTAATATTTTTTCACTTTGTTTTTATAGCAGTTTACGACACTACACATTTCCCTATGATTTTTACACTGATTTTTAACATTCTGTCTGGCAGTCTTTTTTTTTTTTTTTTACTCTTTTAGGGGATGGATAATTTAATAGTTTATGACAGATGTTCTCAAACGTTTAGACATTGCGATCTCCTTTTTAGACGAAGTATTTTGGCGAAACCCCCAAAGTTTTAACTCTGTCTAAACCCTAAAACAATAACAAACGATCTGATGTGTGCATCACATGACTTCCTTTTACTCCAATTAATAAGATAATAGTGCCTCGAAGTGAGTAAAGAAACACTTTAAATATTTTCACCCCACGTTTGTTGCGTACATTTAAAGTAACGATGATTTTACCCCAAAAAGGTGTAAAAGACCACATTTGGAACATCCGAATGCAACCAAAAGACAAGGTGCACAACTAGACCCCACTTGGAATCTATGAACCAAATTTAAAATTTCTAGGACATACCGTTCTTGAGTTATGCGAGATACCTACGCACATACACACATTTGCACATACATGCGTACATGCGGTTGTCACGAGAAAACTCGTTGTAGTTAACTCGGGAATCGTCAAAATGGATTCATCAGGTGTCTATACGTTCTTAGGCATGTATCCACGTGTGGTCGAGTTGAAAAAAAAAATCAATATTCGTTCGGGGGCGAGCAAAATGGAAATTAAGGCCGATTTTTTAGTGAAATTTTTTTCGCGAATACAATACTTCCTTTTTTGTTAAAGGAAGTAAAAATTGCACATATGGTTGAGTTTTATCCTTAGAAACACAAGTAACTAGTAAAACAGCTATGAAGTTCTGTCTCTTGAATTATTTTATTAGAAAAAAAAACAGTAGTAGACCTGATTTTATAATCTTGCAGTAGTTTTATAACAGTTGATTGACTTATTGATGTGTTTTTATCAAAAACACAGCAATACGTCAATAACTGTCATAAAACTACTTGCTTGTGTTTTTAATACAAACACAGCAATAAATTAGTTTTCTTTAAACTTTTCTTCCACATCTAGTGACCCCCCTGGAAGCATACCGCGAACCCCCTGGGGGTCGCGACTCACCGTTTGAAAGCCCCTGGTTTAGGACATACAATTTGATGTCGTCCAGTGTAAGGCCGAACATTGTGCTGACGCACCACAAATTTATAACTACTTAAATTTTTCAGAATTATTTCCTGAACATGTTTTGAATGAACATGTCCCGAAAAGTTCCATGATTTTTTAGATGTGCCTCTATTCTAACTGGCAGATCATTCCGCTAGTGGTACTGTTAATGCCCTTTCTTATGCAGGAAGTATTATTAATATAGCAGTTATTAAAGAAAGAAAAATAATATATTGAATTTATGACTTATTATTGAATTATGACTTAACATGTTAAGTTGAAGCATGCAAATTACTGTTAATGCACTTATTTTCGTAAGTCGTGGTTTTCGCAATATTGAAGATATCGCTGATTGTGTTAGCTAATAATTTCGCGAATTTTATATAAACAGAACCGAATGTATGTTATATCTTGCATAAAGAGAACAAAGTCACATTTCATCAAAAACTTAATAAATGTATTGTATCTCACTTCCCAGATAAAATAATGAACAAAACTCGGTATAGAAAGCATCTTCAGGCAAATTAAAGGTTATTAGTGGCCAAATGAAACGCGACTAGCTATCGACACATTACTGTATGCATTGTCTATTAATTTTTTTCAATACTGTATTGTTATTTTTTTCGACGTATTTTCAAATTAATAAGTAAAAGATGCTTAACAGGTAAGATTTTTTAAACAAATTTCATTATTATTTTATTAAATCATAAAAGTTTGTGAATGTCCAAATTAATTTAGAAAGCCATTGAATATATAGTGCATGCATCTTTCATTACGCATGAGTTTGATTTAATTAGTATTATTTCAGTTACTCTTTCTTCGTGAGCAATTTTAAACAACTTGTTAAGAATGTAAAGCTTTGAACATTTCAGCTACATAACAGCACACAGTACTTGTGCTCAGTTTTAAGTTTTACATTAAGAAATATGTAGAAATAAAATCAAACTTTCAATGTATTTGTTGTATACATTATGCAATGGGTCTGATAATATCTACAGTCATCTCGCGAAACTCGTAACCTAATAACTCGAATATTCCTTTGTCTGACAGTTTTTCTTGGATCTAAAACTCTTGAGTATGGCTGTGGAAACATCACATAACTGATGGATCTAGAAATCATTCTGAACTTTTATCTTGTTTCTTAATTAGAGTTCACTGTATAGTATTTTTCTTACGTGTAGGGGAGACTAGGGATATTTAATCCCTAGGGATACATGATCCCATAGCCAAAAATGTACCAAAATCATTAAGTAGAAATTTGAAACCTGAAAATTATATTAAAGTTCTACTTGTACATAGAAACTGGCAACATTTTGTTTTTTTTTTCAACCATTTTGTTTTAGCTCAAGAAATGATCGTCTGAATGTGACAAGAGAAACTTTTTTTTAGAAAAGCATTCCGAAGTTTACATTATCCATTAAATACATCTTTAAAAAAAAATCCAAAGTGTAATGTTAAAGTATGGACAGTCTTTAATAATTGAGACATATTTTTAGTAAATTGGCACTGATTTTTAATAATAGAACAAGTATGTTTGTAAAAATCGCATATTAGGGATACTTGATCCCTTTGTTTAGAGGGATACATGATCCCAGGGATCAATATCCATATGACAAAATAAACGCAATGAACACAATATAAATGTTGTTTATTTAGTTGACATTAACTTTAAACATTCAAAACCATGTTAACATAATAAAATTAATCATAGTTTGAGTGATAGATTTAAACAATCACTACTGTAAATATGCTAAACAATTGAAATATCAGTTCGCACTTGAAACTCACATAACACCTCAAACATCTAAACATAAACTAACTGTAATGATAAATTATGTTCTGATCAGTCAAATGAACTTAAACAATTCGAAATAGATGTCAAATCTTTGTTTGAAAGTAACAATAAATGATTTTACTATAGTTAGATTTACAACAAAAAAGTGAGTTGCCATTATTTTGACCCATTAGCGGATAGAATGCAAAGTTAGATTTCTAGAGTTTGAAATAAGTTTTCTGAAGCGAAAAGATAATATATTTAATCAATCAATTTTCCCTTAAAAATTCACAAAATGTATTATCACCGCCGCTGTTAAGCTGTACACATCCAGTTGGGTTGAGTGGAAATTAAAGAACTACAAAAAGAATTGTTTACATTTGACTTTTCAGGTTTTGAAAACATATAAGCTGGGCTTTCTTTTTTTATGAGTACACTGATACTTATTTTTCTTCCCTCTTTAAAAAAAAAAAAAAAAAAAAAAAAAAAAATTGAATTTTGACATTTTGAATTCAAACTATGTTTTTCGCAATCACAAGTGTGTGTATGTAGGCGTGTGTGTTTGTGTGCGGGGTATGTGTATTTGTGTGTAGGGGTATGTGTATGTGTGTGCAGGCATGTGTGTTTGTCTGTGTGCTGGCATAAGTGTGTGGGTAGTTGTGTATATGAATGTGTGTATGTGTGTGGGGGGGGGGGTATGGTGTATGTGTGTAGGCATATGTGTTTGTGTCAGTGTGCAGGCATGAATGTGTGGGTAGTTGTGTGTATGTGTGTGTGCGTGCGTGTGTGTGTATGTAGCTGCGTATGTATGCGCGTGTGTGTAGGTCATGGATGCAACCTGGAGACGGCTTTCGCTATAGGAGCAGCATCGCGAGGAGCCGGTCGACGGTGACAGGGTGCGGAGGGTGGCGGTGGGAAAATAAAAAGATAGGACATCAAAACAGTCAAATGAGAACAATAAGCAATCGTGATTGCTCAAAAAAAAAAAAAAAAAAAAAATCAAATGATGAAACTCTTAATTTTATTACTACAAGACAAGAAGCAAATAAAATGATTTTTGTGCTTGTCATTGTATTTTTTTTCATTTGCTGTAATTTTAGCTTTATTACGCTACTTTAAAAAAATCATTAGTTTTATGTATAAAATCTAGTATTTTGTTCACAACTGTATTGGATAATAAGTAACTGATCAAAAGCATCATAAGTTTATGAATGTTGTGTACATTTTTTTTACAAATGTCTAGTGAAATTTGAAACTATGTTATTTTGTGTTCACATTATTATAATCTAATAAAAAAATAGAAATTGTGCTTTTTTTAGAAACATTATGTAGAAAACTAAAATCTATAAATAAATTGCCGATCTAATGAAAAGTCTATGTATTTTCTCAGTGGAATCAAGTATCCCCCCCCCCCCCCATGAAGGGATCATGTATCCCTAGATGTTGGGATACATCATCCCTTTATGAAATTTTTGAAAAAAATATTTTACCAAAACACTATCTGTTTCATTTCAACTAAAAAAAAAAAAAAATACTGTAAGATAGGGGAAAAAATTACCTTTCTTCACGTACTTTTTTTTTCAAAAAACTGATAATTTGCAGCAGAGAAAAAAATTGAAAACTAAAGTGGGGATCAAGTATCCCCCGTCTCCCCTATCTTTTTTATGCTGTCTGCGTAGGTGCGTCATGAAGAGCGGAATAGTAGTTCCGTTTGACCAAACTTTAAAAATAGTTTTATAACTTTACTAGAGGTCTGTTTCGACCTACTTCGGGTTAAAAAACTACCTATCTTAAATAAATATTATGAAGGTACTATTAAATTTGAAAATTCATCGAAAACAATATTTTTGCTTTCACATGTATGTGGTTTGAAACAAATTGACTTACCTCGTTTCCAGTTCAAGAGAGGCCAACATATAATTTCCACTGAACAATACAATCCTCCTGTCAGCAACGTTGCACTACTTATAGTATAGTTGTACGTTTGATGATGGTAATTGCATAAGAAATTTCATTGGATAGTGTAATCACTTAAATTGGAAAAGAAAATATACGGCGACCATGGGGATGCAAGGAATATGAGCCAACTGATCTGCTGCTGGTGCAGTAAGAACAATGCTCGAAATCATATTATTCCGTAGTGACTTACATTGGGGTTGAATTCCATTGAAGAGAGTAGACAAATTATAGTTGTGAAATAAAATTAGTAAGATATCGCCTTTAATTTTAGAAGCATGAAGAGATGTCCAGAGGAGTACCATATTAGAAATTCTACCAATTGCACGTTTTTTCTTGTTTAAAATACAGAGTCTTTCTGTAGGATATATTCAAAGTTGTGAAATGGTCACTTTTTATGCCTCTAATTAAATTCCCTGCAATTCCGTAAAAAAACATCGTAAGACTGTTGGTTGATTTTTGATAGTGTTGAATTTATATACTTTTTCCAGTTCCGCCGGGTATGCAGATCAACATTAATTTCCGTTCCTGGTTTTCATGTGCCAATCATGTTTCAATAGAATTTTTCCGTTGATTCTCTGCGGCGGTGGCAAACAAAAATCCCGTGTTGAGTGTCCGCTTCATTCACAAATTTTTCCTTTCATTTTAATATCGCTTGACATTGAACGACAATCAACGTACTTCTGCTGACGCTCTCCTTGCAATATGTCGTCAAAGAGATCTTTTTTAAATGTTTGCCATGAAGCAATAGGGTTTAAAAGTTGACATAAATGTTAGAATAGTTGTAAACAATTATCTTAGTTTAGGACTGGAGTCAGAAAGTTACATATATAAACTAAGGTTAATTTCCAAGGTATGTCGCCGTCTATAAGACCGAGTTCTTCATATGTTGCTGGATAGGTTGGCAGAATCTTTAACTGTTAATCGACTTTGTAACTATGTAGGACATCGACTTTGTAACTATGTAGGACCCCGAAAATATTTCAAATGAATTTTTATGTGACCGAATTCAGATTAGCTATTAGAATAAATATTGTACATTCTACTCAGAGGTGAGTCTTTGTCAAGCTCGGGATGCCTGTTGTACATCCCTAAATGTTGTACTCGTTTCCATCGGGAAACTTGCTTTTTTCATAGGTCCATATGTTTTTTTTTGCAATTTCCTTCTTATAGGATATTTTTGAACTGTATTAGTTGATCATATCGTTTTTAAATGCTTACATACGGTCATCATGAAGAATAGCTCCGCAAATAATGTTTATTTATTTTTTCCTCTTCTTTGTCAAATTCTTTCCTATCCACTGTTTTTTGTTCGTTGTTGTTTTAACTCTTAACTTTAAAAGTACGGTAATTGTGTGCAATTACACTTTCAGTTAATAATTTCTTAAGCTAAATGTACTTAATTGAAAGCATGCAAAATAACAACTTTCGGAAACACTGATTATTACCATCTATCAACACTACCTGAATTCAAAAACTAATTTTTTTAAAGCGAATCGCGGGTATATTTTATTTAATTAAATTTTGAAGCGCAAAAATTATGTGACTCTAAATGATTTTCAATGTTCTCTGCTAATAGAATACGACAAAACCGATCTTCTACATCCTCGAGCCTTCAGTTTAAAGGAGAAGCTTTATCCATTTTGTCATTGCAGATGCAGAGCAATCCGGGTACGTTTTTACGTATATAATAACAAAACAGTACGAAAAATTAACTAGTAGCAAAGCGAACTTATTACTTTTAAAAAATAGCATAAAGACATATACAGGGTCTGTATAAAAAATGATGAGACTGAGCTGTGTTCTAAGAATTTATTGCAGATATTAATGCTCACACCAAAAATTCTTCAAAATAAGACCCTTGGCCTAGCACACTTATCCAAGCGTGTACTCTAAGCTTCGAAGGCTGCTTTGTAGTCTGCTTTCAGGATGTCTTTTAAAAATCTTGTACTAGCGCTTTCACGACATCCAGAGCTCCATGGTGATGCCCTTTTAGTGATGTTTTCATCTTCGGGAATAGAAAGAAGTCTGCTGGAGCTAAATAGTAGCTGTAGGCGGGCTGGGGTAGCGTAGAGATACCGTTATTGACCACAGGAAGTCTTGGAGAATGAATCAGGTGTTTCCTGCATTTCTCAAGTTTTCAGCGATGATGCTTTGAACTATCATTTTATCAAGTCCAACTTCATAGCAATCGTTCTCACACTTAACCAGTGGTCTGAATTTAGCACAACACACACACATTCCACATTTGCGCACGTTTTGCTGGTTGACGGACATCCTGTTTCAGATTCATCCTCGACGCTCTCCCGGCGATCTTTGAAACACTTGTGCCACCGGAACACATGCGCCTTCAACAGACAATTATCTCCGAACACTTGCTTACATATCTCTGAACCCTCTGGGGCCGATTTACCGAATTCCACACAAAACTTCGTTACGTAACGCTGCTCAAATGTTATCTGCATCTTGGAGCTGGAACCGACTTTTGCAGCAGAGGTCCAGTAAAACGACGATGCTGTCCGAACAAAGACTCCTAGGCGACTACGGACCGGAGTAAGTCCCACCAGTAACCCCCACCACTTACCTAACCAGTTTCTGCGCACTTGAGAGGTACAGTTGTATCAGGAAAAAATGAGTCTCATTTCTTTTTTATACAGACCCTGTATGAATAATTTATAGCCTATGACACATAGTAAGAATGCACCTTTCATATAGTGAAGGGATTTCTAAAATAGGTGCAGTGGTTCTGGAGATTACCTCGAACATAAAAACAAACAAAAATATGCTCTCTCCCTTAATAATATTAATATAGATATTAGGGTGTGTCTTATAATGCACTTTTTTAAAAAGTTTTGAATTTCTTATGGGGCACCCCTTTAATTGCTTCCTTTTGATGAAAAAATACACACATAAAAGTTTCATAGAATTTGAACATAATTTAGGGGGTGCTACCAGTGATTAAAATTACATTCATTGTGAAAAAATGGTGTAAAAATCAACTCTTGACATATTTTTAATGAACATGAAATTAGGTTGGTTGGGTTTAACATAACACAAATACCTATTTCTTATATATACCAGAAAATAATAAGCATATCATGGTTGTTATTTTATGTAATAATGTCAAAAAAGCATTTGAAAGTTCGGTAATGCCACTCATAACACAGGTTTACACTTTCGGTCTTTTACATTCAGCAATATTTTAATTTTTCTCTTTGTTATTTCCATGTGACAATACAAACTTTTCACTGATTGCTACTTATTATTCAGACTAAATAAATAAATTAAAAAAAAATAAAAAGAGAGAGAGTTGACAAATTTTGCAGCAGTGGTAGCACCCTCTAAATATTATTCAATTTTTATTTTTCATATATGAGAATTTTTTTTCATCCAAAGGAACAAAATGAGAGGGTGCCTCATGAAAAAATAACACCTTTAAAAATAAGACGCACCCTAATAGATATACCGTAAGACCGATTATTATAGTATGATAGACTTTAATATACCGTAAGGTTCTAGAAAATCGCTCGTCAAGGTATGACAGGTGACCATTGCTTCTACGTTTGAACGAAGCAAGTGCATGTTTGATGATATTTTTATAGTTGAAAATTTATCCCTCAGTCCAGTGGCTTAACCCTAAACTCTAGCAGATAGCGTTCATTGCTGACCATTTTTTTCATTTCTTCCTTCTCCTAAAAATTCCGTCTTCCCTGCATGTCAAACATTACCTAAACATATTATCAAATTATCATGCCGTGGCGCTTCTTTCGTTGTTAATAGCGTCAAGAGCGTTACTCGATCATTCGCTATTGTACAAGGTGTTCCGTTTTAACCTGCAAAACCTCTATTTTCGCAACCGTTAGTCTTATATGCATACTTCCAATAGCAAAAATGTTCAAAATCAGATGTGGAGTTCGGATATAAAGACTTTGAAGCGAAAATAAAAAATATTCAAAAAATACAAAATTAATTTTATATACGGGTCCTACGTCCTCTAACTTGTATTTAGAGAAATAATATCCATTGAAAAGCATTACTGATCCAAAAACATCACATTTGTGTGGCAAAAATTCAAAGAAACATTTCAGTTTAAACTTTTAAGGGAGCATACAGAAGATGCGATTGGGACTTATCGCCCTTTCAGACGAATGACAGGTTGTCAAAGTAAACAAATAAAACAAAGTATTTATATTTTTCATTTCTATTCAAAAATAACTACAAATGTTATGGAATGATACGCAAAACACACTGCAAATCCTTAAACAATTTGTAAAACCACACTCTATACACATATAATTTTAAACACTTGTTAACCGCCATATTTTCTCCCAAAAAATGTTACTAACGGCGAGTGTAAAGTGGTGTTAGTCACAAAACGCTGCGTTTCATATATCGGTGAATATTGCTTTTACTAATTTCAAACTTTTTATGTTAGAGTTATTTTTCAATAGAGAATATTTTCCTAAACATAAGTTAGGGGATCTGGGGCCTGTATAAAAAGTTAAATTTTGCATATTTTGACTTATTTTTATTTTTTCTTCAAACTTTTAATATCTTTACTCTACATCTGGTTTTGAACATTTTTGTAAAGTATGCATCTAGAACTAACGGTTGCGAAAATAGAGGTTTAGCAGGTTAAAACGGAACACCCTGAATAGATGAGGATGAGTTCAAAGTTTTACTCCATTCCTATTTTTTTTCTAAAGTAAACAAACGTAGAAAATCACTAATGTGTCAGTTGAGTACAAAATCTGGAAAAAAATGTCTCTAGTTGCTGTGGTATTTTATTTATAAATATAAAAAAAATAATAGTTGTCCAAATCTTACCCCATTGATTGAGGTAACATTTGGAAAGTGTGTTATACTCACTAAAAACCGCAGGAAACATGACTTTGTTCCACTGTTACCACAGTAATATTACATAGGTGAATTATGTATATTAGAAAGAACAAGTGAACTTGAATTATTTCAATCTTTGAATATTATTCCTAGCAGCTCATAAAAACAATACATCTTAATTCATATGTAAAATTCATGATTACTAATATCATTTTAGGCTGTGCTGTGAAACGTTGATAAACCAACAGATAGTGTAAGTAATATTATTTAATATAGTGTATACAATTTTTGTCAATCTAAGCCAAAAGATCGCTGTAAACTTGTAGCTCTACCACTTTGAAAACTCCGCAGTTCCAAAGTTATCCAGTGAAAAGAGGAAAATTTAGAATGTAAAGCTAATGAAACATGAAACTTATATCAAGCGAAAGTTTTACACAAAACAGCAGTTTTGAAAATGAAATGTCGAGAACAACTTTGCTCTTACAGCGAGTGTAATGGACTAGGGTAACAGACGAGTTTGCAGACTGATCCTAAGAGAAACCCGCAATACTTTTTGTTGATAAAAAAAAAAACAATTTAAAATGGAAAGTTGGCTATTTTAAATTAAATATAAAAAAATTAATTTATTAAATATTATCAAGTTAAAACTTTGTTCTACGAAGGCAAAAAAAAAAAAAAAAAAGTTTTACGGAGAATATAAAACTCAAAGAGTTTATTTAAGCATTGAATAAAACCTAATTTATACCGCGTGTTACTACGGAATAATATAGTGTTTAAACAATGAATATTTCCTGTGACATTGTTCTTAAAAAGAAAGATATTTAGTTATAAAAGACAATTAATTTTTTCTTCTCCTGGGCTAAAGCTAATCGCGAAGTTCTTAATCAAATATTTAACTATGGTCTTTTGTTGCACTTTTAAAGCACTTTTCTTTATATCTTTCTCTTATTATTTTTTAAAAATATGTCTTTTACAAGGATTCTCTACTAGTTATACGGCCATCAGAAGTTTTCATTCGAATTAAGTGCATTTAAACATTACATGATTATTGAGCCAAAAAATGACTTTAAAAAGGGATAATTTGATTATGAACTGTTCTTATTTTGTTTTCATATTGTTTTGTTCTGTCAGTTTTTATGCATGCTTTCATGTATACAAATGACATATAAATGTCGCAAAATGATACAGATATCATGTCCTCATTTAATCTTCAAGACCTCTACTTGTGCAACCGTTTGTCCCGGATACATACTTCCAATACCAAAAAAATGGTCGAAACAATGTGCAGGGTTAAAAAATTGAAATTTTGAATTATAATATGAATTAAAATATTAAAAATTATTTATTTATTTATTTATTTATTTTTTGAATTTTCACAATATTTTGTACGATAGCTTGCTTATTTGGTTTCTGCTGAGAACAAAAAAATAACTTGAAAAAAATATCTTAAACCATTTTGAAAAGTCATTTGCGCGAAGAGGTCATTTTTGAAAAGTCAATTCTACCGTTCACCTGTCCAAGGCAGTATAGTTGAGACAAAGGTAATTAAGAATCACACAAAATTGCAGGATATGAAATATACTTTTAAAAACACATTGAAAAAAAAAATCTTTAGCAGGGACTGTACGGGTTATGTGTAAAATATAAAACTAAAATACTTTTTTGTCGTGCTGAACTAAGTAATAAAATTTTATCGCAGCATCATTCCTTTTCTTGAGCAAACACGATTGCTTATTGTTCTCATTTGACTCTTTTGATGTCCTATCATTTTATTTTCCCACCGCCACCCTCTGCAACATCACCGTCGACCGGGTCCTCACGATGCTGCTCCTATAGCGAAAACCGTCTCCAGGTTGCATCCATGTCCTACACACACGCGCATACATACACAACTACACACACACGCACGCACACACACACACACAAACACACACACACACAAACACACACACACAAACACATACACATACAAACACACACACAAACACGCACACACACACAAACACATACACACATACACAAAAACACACGCCTACACACATACACATACGCCCTGCACACAAACACACATACCCCCACACACAAACACACACGCCTACATACACACACTCGTGATTGCGAAAAACATAATTTGAATTCAAGATGTCAAAATTCAAATAAATTTTTCTTTTCTTTTTTTTTCTTTTTTTTTTGACTTTAGAACATATGAGGCAGTGAGAAGCAAAGGGATGTAAGTGGACATTTTCAAGTTTTGAGCAAAACGCGTTTAAAAATAAGGTCCTAGGTAGGTTTTCACTGACTTTTTTCTAATTCAGGCTGTACAGCAGCACCTACCAGGGCTAGCAGTACTATCTCTGGTGCCAAGAGAGAGTAAAAGGTTCACCTGCCATTTCATCTGGTCATCTCCAAATTTCTAATTCTGCCAAATACATCCATTTGCTTCTCACTGCCTGACATTAAGTGTAATAAATTGTATTGATAACTGTTAAGTAAAATAGAATTTCTGTACACATTTTATTTTTCAGTTAGTTTCTTGCGAGGAAGTTTATACTTTCCAAGTTTATATCACATATCATTACTTTACCCATTTTCAACTAAAATGTGAATCTCACTGTTTTTTTTCTTTCTGTATAGTTTTTCTCGCATTTATATACAGCACTTCACTCATAGCAAAGAAATTAGTTATCACACTGTATTTTAGACAATTTCTAACAGTAAAAATACCTAAACTTCAAATGTGTTTTTACAGGAAAGGAAATAAATACTATTCTAATTATAAGGAAAATATCCTTAATACAAATACCATCAAAACAATAAATACACCCTAACTATATACTTTACCCAGAAAGTTGCTTCAAAAACAAAAATAAATCTAATGAATTGCATTTCTACGTCAAACGCAAGATTCCAAACTTTTGTTTCGCGTTTAAGGTAGTTACATGGAGCAATGACAAAAGAATATTTAAAATCTTGAAATGAGATTGGGTATTAAATTACTCTTGAAATGTTAACGTATTTGAAACTTTGTAATACTAAGTTACTCTTTTGTGTTTGTGTTACAGATGCAGCATGTTATCAAAACAAAGGAATTTCTGTATCTTTTCATTAACTTGACAACAGTGCATGACGGCCCATTTGTTCTCAACTTTGTTTAACGGAAACAAAAGACAAAATAAAAATTAATTGTTTCATTACGAACAATATCTATCTATCTATCTTCCTATATACATATATAAGTAAATCGTTCATCCATTTTAATACATACATAAACGCAAACACTATAATTTGATAATAGAAGGAAATAAAGCAATTTCGTATGAATGCTAGCTTAATTTCTTAGGGCCCTATCTGCAAAAATGCTATATTATTAAACGTAATCGCTTGTGGCTAGATTTCGTTTCAAAGTCCAAACACAATACCGTCATAAAACAAAAAAGAAAAATTTGTACTTAAGGCAAAATTAAATTGGATATATGCTTTATATCTATGTTACGGTAAAAGTATGAAATCCATTATTTCATGGAATAAGTAGGTAATTCGTTATATAACTGAGCTAAGGAGGCAACTAGTTTTGAGATGTTACTTTGGCGATGTCTGTGCCGCTTTCTCATTGGAAATACAGTGCGAAGGAAAAAACTGTTACGGACTGGAATGCGGAGTATCTTGCCTCATCGAAAGAATTATGGACAAAGAGATTTTTCCCCACTATTTTTCATCACTCGAAGTGCAATTTTTTTTCCTCCGACTTCCTGTTAACCCAGGTTTTAACTGGACATGTTAGCTTCAATAGCTACTTGTTCCGCTTTAAGTTGGTGAACAATGATATTTGCTTTTGTGGTGAAGCCAAGGAGGATATTGAACATTGTCTAATGATGCAAGCTGCATCGTGAGGCCAGATGCTCCTTCAGGGAAAATTTATATAGTTTGTCCTGTTGTTGGATTCCTGTTCTTTCAGATCTCGTTAAATGTTCAGAGAGACTTGATGTTCTTCGGAGTTTTGTTTTGTGTCTTGGACTCTAGTTGTTTTTATGTATTATATTTTCTTTTTTGGTGTTTTCGGTGCTTTGTTTTGTGTTTTTCCTTGTTTGTTTATTTGTGTCTTATGTTATTCTTGAATGCGTTTATTATTTGTTTAAGCTTTTGTGATTTTACTTACTTTTGTAAGCCTCATGTTATACTTTGTGGTGCATGAGGAGTTCTGAATAGCTCTTAATTAAAAAAAAAGTCAATTGAAGTACATAATTGTTTTTTATTCTACGATTAAGTAGGTAATCTATAGAATAACAAATACTTGATTGTTAAAGTATAAAATATGGCTCTTAAACGTTAATATAGCTGCTTTTAGTCACTTTTGAAACGCTTATAGCTGCGTCGCAATGACTTTCGCGTGTATTTGTATGCTCTATTCCGTTGATTTTAGACTTAGAATTTAGATGATGTTAATGAATGGCACTTAAACGTTAATATAGCTGCTTTTAGACACTTTTGAAACGCTTATAACTGCACTGCAATGATTTGCGCGTGTATTTGAACGCTCCATTCCGGTGATTTTACTTGGAATTTAGATGATGTTAATGAATTATTATAATAAATTATGTCATTGGCTTTTTCTTAAAATTTATTAATTAATTGCTCATAATGGAAACATCATGTATTTTTCGAGAGATTTGAGATATTTCTGTTCATTTAATTTTTAAATAATTTTTAAAATGTTTATTTTTTATTTTTAATAATGTATACCGTAGTCTCATTGAACAACTATTTATTTCATGGAGTAACTAGATAAAATATGAAAATTTATATCTATTACTTACTTTAACTGATTCGTCTGCCTATTTCATAATATAGGGGAGACCGGGGCAGGTTTTCGCGCTTTTTTTTTAAATTATTTTTTTTTTATTTTTTTTTATTTATCTAAAATTGAAAAAACTGTACTACACCATTTAGAGAAACCTTGGCTACAACGTGGAATTACTTACATCAATTAATTAAGCTTTGTTTTACAGAAAAATAGTTTTAAGTGTCGTTATGCCACGTGCGAAAATGTGCCCCGTGACCGGGGCAAGTTTTCGCATGCACTTGATTTTCAGTAAATATACATTGAAAAAAACTCATCACCAACTTGGCTACTTAATAATTTCAATACATGTAGGACTGTTAAAAACACTTAACGTCATCGTGACTGTCACAATTAATGCATACAAAGAACATAGGGTTTTCTTTGATGCAAGACTCGTGGGCCCATCTTTTGCAACGAATGCACTTTACCCATATCTTTTTAGCCTTAGATTTATTGTACAATTCTATGCAGCAAATGCAAGCACAGTCTTCTTCCTCTTTATCACTTGATTCTTCATTTTCTTCGGGCTTGTTAGGTTTTCCAATTTGTCTCTTAAATAAACTCTTTTTTACATTTTTCTTATCTTTCTTTTCATTCTCATTTTTCATTTCATTTCTCTGCTTAGCTTGTTGCTGCTCTAGTCTAAGCTGCTCTTTGACCGGAGTGTCGGCGAAAATGGCCGACTTTCTCTTCTTTCTTCCTTTGCCGGTCTGTTTTCTCGGACCCGCTTTTTCCAGAGGTCTCACTTCTTCTGGGGTACTACACTTTTACTGCACTGTTACACTTTTCATACTTCTTCCTTCTTTTACTTTGTTGACAGCTTCTACCATAGTCTCTATGGTAGAAGCTGTCAACAAAGCTTCTACCATAGGTTTTATGGTGTACTTGCCTCTTTCAGACTTCTTTTTGTAGTGTCGTACCACGACAAATCTGAAAACCCAACACACAGATCAATATCAAGTCATAATAATCAAGTCATTCTGTGAACATATCAGTTTAATGCTATTTTTATAAACACTTAGGCCTATTTTGTTTTATCATGTATCTCTCATGAATGATTGAGATTGTGATCTATTTTTTGTCTGTTTTTTATTTAAAAATATAAGTTGTTAAATAAGAAGCTTACATTTTCATATGTATTTAACTATTTATGCTTCATTTAAGAGTAAATAATATAATAAGCATCGACAAATAGTAGCAATCGAAGGGGCGGGGCATATTTTCGATGCGAAAGGGGCACGTTTTCGATGCGAAAATATGCCCCGCTTCGTGCTCGAAAACGTGCCCCGTCGCTATGTTTTTCCTTCAACTACACGCAGACGGTCAAAAAAAGAATTTTATGGACAAACTATCACATCACAGGTAGCTCCTAAATGTGCTCTTTCGAAATATTACAGCAGACAAAAACTTAATTTAAGAAGTATGTGTTTGTTTTTAGTTTAAATGAGGCCATCAAAATTTACTTACCTGTATAAAAACAAGTGAAACTGACGTTACGCAGCGATGTGAACAGCCATCCAACTGAAACTCTCGTAGTTGTCGTCTAGTGGCGCAGTCTTTCAAATAGTCCGGTCGGTGCTTCGCTCTACCGGCTCGTTAACGAGTTAAAGCCAAATCGAAACCGTGCCCCGCGCGAAAATCTGCCCCGTGTCCCGTACCTAGTTATTCTATGAAATAACTGAATTATAATCTTATAATCTTTAACGGTAACATAATCAAATGTTATTCTTCCTATTGATAACATAATAGAAAGACATATGTACATGATATTTCATAACTCTTGGTAAGTACTTTAATGGGTGATGTAGAACCCCGCGTAGGATACAAATCAACAGATGTACTGGACAATCTTAAATTGAGGTCTCATTTTTTCCTGGTATACCACAAACTGTCTAGATCACTAAAAAATCCTCAATTTAACTAGGCTGAAATTCTGAGTGATCTCTTTATTGTCCTATACCTTTATGCCATCCTGTCCATTATTGTCTTTTCGAATCTTCTTCCACTCAGATTCGAAAGGTTCATTTTAATAAAAACGAAACCGTCATTGTACTTTAATCGACGAGTCCGAATAACAGCCATCTTCTGGGATTTACCAAAGGAGGTGTCTGGTTTTCAGACTCATCAATTCAAATGTTGTCGAGCTTCTGGAAACTCAAAGCTCTTTTTTTTTTACTTTGAAAAGATGTTCCATGTAATCCGGAACATGTACAGGGTGCATTAGAAAAAAAAAATCTCATAAGCTACCGCAGTTTTACTGGCAATATTCACATGTAAAGTAGGAAATAACAACGTCAAAAAGCACTAATTGCAGATTACTTCAGACACGTGTTTCGGCGTTACAAGGAACGCCTTTTTCAATGCAAAAAGTAATGAGCTTATGGATGAAAAGACATCCGACAAAAGATACTTTGCTTTTCAGCACAAAGGTATTTACAGGTAGTTATCACAATAATGGAAACACTTGAGAATATAAGTGATATTTTTGAATGCGCTTTGTAAGTAATAAAGAATAAAATTAGATATCTGTTTTTTTTTTCTTCTTTTTTAAAATAAATATCAATGTACATATTCTGGTACTATTTGATGCTTTAACGGAAGTTCTGGAAGTCTTGGTTTTTTTGCAAGCACGTAAAATGTCGGACAGCTCAAATTTTTCAAGAGGCCAAATTGTTGGAGCGTGTCTAACTGAAGCAAGTGTAACTGAAACATTTTAAGTTTTTGACGCATCTAAAAGTACAGTATATACAGTCATAACAGCATACACACAGCTCAGTAAGACAAGCTCGGCAAAGCAAAATAGTGGGCAGAAAGAGAAGCTCCGTGAAATAAATCGACGGGTATTGAAGTTTATTGTAATGTCTAAAAAGCGAACAACAGCAGCAAAAGTGACCACAGAACTCAATCACCATATAGAGTCACCAGTGTGAGCGATTAAAGTTAGAAGGGCACTTTTATAAACGGAACATTTACGGCAGCGTAGCGATTCCCAAAACTTTATCTCCAAATGTTTCCATTATTTTGATAACTACCTGTATTTATCTTAATTTTCGTATGGTATTTTTCGCCATGACTTAGAACTGTGTGGTTCACTATTTTATTGATATTATTGCGATTGATTTAGTCAATGTTTAGAATGTCTACTCTTTCATCCGGTCGAAGCTTTTAAAACTCCATGTGTCTGAGTCGATCATTTACTCTTCGAGCTGTTGAGTCAGAGTCAGTCAGTTTTTGGTGTAAAGGAGTCGCAGTCGGAGTCGAATGCTCTTTAAATCCAAGACTCAAGTGTCGGAGTCGGTTCTTTTCCCCCGACTCTGCAGTCCAATACCTTCAACACTTCCCAATTATTGTGGACTTTATCAAAATAACGATCTTCCTGACAGGGAAATCATTCTGCTAAGGATCAACAATTTGAAAAGAACTTTTTTAGTTGTTTAAACGAAGATTTCGCAGAGTACAAACGCCAAAGGACATTAAATCCGTGGGAAAAGCGATTACGCAATCTCCTCAATTACTCAACGTCTTCAGTCTGTAGGCATGCTGATGTTGTGAGAATATCTGATCGCATCATACTGATAATTTTGATGTTACGCTAGAATGCAAGGTATTCAAGATAACGCCTCATTACTGTCTAGTGACGAAGTTCGATTTTATTTATGATATATAACATAGTGATTCAGTTTATCTTTACTAATAATAAAGATGAAAGTCTCTGTCTGGATTTCGGGATCTCTCTCTGTCTTGATGTCTGGATCTCTCTCTGTCTTGATGTCTGGATCCCTCTCTGTCTGGATGCCTGAATCTCTGCGACGCGCATAGCACCTAGACCGTTCGACCGATTTTCATGAAATTTGGCACTGAATTAGTTTGTAGCATTGGAGTGTGCACCTTGAAGCGATTTTTCGAAAATTCGATTTTGTTCTTTTTCTATTCTAATTTTAAAACATTTTAGCGTGCAAATTATCATAACATGGACGAGTAAATTACCAAATTAACATAACGTGTAACCGTAACATAGGCGAACATATTGACATAGCAAATTGACGAGAAACTCATCATCCATTATTTGTAAATATACAGGAGAATCAACTGACCTTTTTTAATTTTCTACTACGGACAAAGCTGTGCGAGTACTGCTAGTATAACATCAATTGAAACGGGTGGCGAAAAATTAGGTATGTTCAAACGAAAAAAAAAGAGGGGGGGGGGATTCATATAAATGTTTCTACAAAAAAGATATGAGTTAAAATAGCTTTTCCTGTTATGCTTAAACCATTAAAGGAACCATTTTGAAGCTTTGACTTTCTGGTGTACCTAGTATTGCTCTGGAAAAAACAACACATTTGCTCAGAAATTGGCGTTGGGGATATCGCTTTTGTAATTCCACACTTCAACTGTGAAAAAGTGTAAATATATTTTTCATATTTTTTTTAATTCCCTTGTTACTCATACTGGAAAAACAGGATTTTTTTGCTGCCCCCTGTAGTCTCCCTCTTTAATGCTAAGAGTTTGTTTTCTCACAAATTTTCTTCCGGATTTTTTTTTCAAAGTTACTACTATAATGTTCAAAGATGTGATATTTATGTAAATCAACTGAAGAAAAACATATTTCTGAAAAGTAAAAGAATTTTGCGTTTTTCATGCTTCCATTTCACATGAATATATAACAATTGAGTATACAGTAAAACATCTCCTAACGGACACCCCTCTTATGCGGACAATTTTTTATTCCCCAGTTCCAATGCAAATAACATTATTAAACCTCTGTCCTGCGAACACCACCTCTCTATTGCGGACAAAAAAAATTGTCCCATTAGTGTCCATATTAGAGAGATTTTACTGTATCTTAAAAAAATATATTTTAGATTTCAGTTTTTTTCCTCGATTTGAAAAACAGAGTTATTATTTTACGCAACTTTTAAAAACAGGCATGAAGAACGCACACACACACACACACAAAATGAACCATAGTAAAAAGTAAAATGCTTATTGAATCACGAAACATATTTCTTATCGTTTTTAAATCGACTTTTTAGAAACAACACCTAAGTTTTCTAAAATAATTATTAAAGGCATTATCATACTTTACGTTAATTTTGCTGTTTATCGTTTAGGCGGAAAAAAATGATATTTTGCTTGTTTTTTTTCAACAGCATAATATTAATTAAAATTAATAGTTGCTCTTAGAATCTCATCATACGCGCACGCCCAAAAAAGATGAAAGTGGAAAAACTCTTGAAAATTACTTCTTTATTTTCCCTAATTATGCAACGTAATTATAAAAAGTAAAAAATGAAGTATTTCTATTATAGTATGATTTTTTTCACAACTGTTCTGCTGAAAACTTTATCTTTATTTATAAACTTCAAAGGATATAAAAATCCTTTAAGGATGCACTGCTATTGTTTTAAGTAAATATATGTGCACTTCGTCCACTTTTAAAATGCTTATAGAAGACAAAAAGGCGAAAGATTAGCACGAGGTTTGAAGGGAAACCAGAGCATAATGCCTATAGAAGTTGAAAGGTAAAGTCTTTCAATCATTTTCTTCGCTTTTGTGTGAAATATATCATAAAATACTAACTCATTAGCCTTAGGGAGCCTTT
Organism: Uloborus diversus; assembly: GCF_026930045.1. Lineage (NCBI taxonomy): Eukaryota > Metazoa > Arthropoda > Arachnida > Araneae > Uloboridae > Uloborus > Uloborus diversus. The sequence goes on along the minus strand of NC_072738.1, from coordinate 48,158,771 downwards.
TCAAAAGAAATTATGACTGGAGAGCCAACAGTCATAACAAATTTATGCTACTCCCTTGCATATATTCTCACAAGTTTTTGAGCATTAGTCGAGCCTCGGTCCGTCATGCAGAAAGAATCATCTGTTTTCTACCAAGTTGAGTAAATTTTGTGTTGAACGTCTTGAAGCTTAATGTGAATAAAAATACTTAGTTAAGAAAGAACAAATATATAAAAATTAGCAGAATTTATCCTTTTTGGAGAACTGTATTTTTATGAACTGAAATGTTACTTTGCACGTTAAAAATAAATCCAAACTTGGCGACGGGGTAAGTTTACGCATTGAGCGTCGGGTACGATCGTTCTTACTGTGTCTTACTTAAACGTGCCCCTCTGACATTTTTTTCAGTCCAAACTGTCTCAACCATTTTTAGTATTTTCTGGCTATTAAGGTTTGAATACTACCATTTAATTTTTAATTAAGTTACACATTTGTATCTTATAGCTTACAATCATATAGTGTTGTCTTCATGCCCCTTCAGCTTAAACTGTATACACTATTCAGTCTGTATTAATGTTGCTTTATTTTAGCGATGGTAAGGCAATATGTTCAAAACACTTACAGGAACCACTTTAGGTGTCAAAAAAATATGCGTAAACGTGTCCCGTGTCCAGGAGAAGTTTACGCAACCGACTTGGACTCAAAAATATTTTTTTAACGGTTAAAAACACAAGCTGAGCAACAAATGAAGATAAAAATTCTTACTCCATTAACTACTTCATGAAACTGCAATGTCTAAAGGATTTAAAGTCATATCATAAAAATTAGAAAATTCATTGAAAAAAATCTGCGTAAACGTGCCCCGGTCTACCCTACTATATTATTTCCATTGAAACTTGAGAATTATATTCGTACAGTTTTCCGCGCAATTACAAATTCTAAGTATAAAAATGATTTTATTCGGCCCTCCGCAATGTGATTAAAGTTACCGCGAGTAGAATTGGAAAAAAAAAAAAAAAAAAAAAAAAGCCGTATCAGAGAGTGGCTTGATTTCTGAGGTCAGTTCAGCAAATGAGTAACACATAACTATAGCACCCGAAGATAAATTTATTTATTTAACTCAAGCTACTGTAGAGTCGAAGGCTCCCTTGCCAGGGAACTCGAGAATGCAAGGGATACTTTAAGAAAATGTATGAATACTTGTAGGGGAACGTGGGGCAAAGTGAAATAGCAGGGCAAAGTGAAAAGGGGAAATATTTGGTCTGCGTTTAGCGCCACCTCTGTGGTAATAATTTAACGATGCAGTTGAACATGTAGTCTGTAAAAAAAATACCACCGAAGATTAAAACATATGATAATACGGGCAATTTTCAAAAATTGATACTCATATTGTAATAATTGTTCTAAGTCAAAAATTATTTTTGACATTATAAATTTATAAAGTTCTTGTTATTAATATTTAATGTATTAAATGAGACTTTAAAATATGTGATGCAATATTTATTTAGTTAATATTAAGCTTATTTGCATGTTTAATCTATTTTGTTCAAGCACATGCGGGGCAAGTGAAATAGCTTATTTCGTTTACTCACTCAATCATTTACTAAAACATTAACGTATTCATTAATTAATTCATTAACATTCTTTCATTTAGTAACTCACTTATTTATTCATTGATTCACTTATTTTCTAATTCATTCACTCTTACTCACTCATTTATTTTTCTTCATGTATTAATTAGTCGATCAAATGATTCGCTTATTGTTCCATTTTCTTTTCATTTCTTCATTCAAAGTTTTATTTACATATTCATTTAATCAAAAATACTTTTTATAAACAACAAAAGAATATTTCATTAGAAAAATATTTCATTTTTCACTTTGCCCCATGAAAAAAATTGCTGAAAATTTTCCACTTTTTTTTGGACGCTCAAAATTACTGCCAAAACTAAAAAATATTGCTTCAATAAAACATTTATAATAAGATACAATGTTCTTTCTTTCTGTACTGTAATTTTCAAAGCAAATTTCCTGTTTGTTCATTGTAAAAATGTTCAGCAGTCTTAGCCATTTCACTTTGCCCCACATTCCCCTACATATCAAGCTAAATTATTGCTGAAAATTAATGCTTGCTCCCAGCTATTTACAATGAAGGATGATCAAAAAACCTTTTAGGTTTTATAAATTTGTATTTAGTCCCCTAAATGCATAAGTGATTTATGCTTTTTGAAACACATCAGCTGAAGCATGCCTTTTATGTGGCAATAGTTACAGAACCAATTGTTCTCTTATTTTTTGAGAGAGTCTTTAAAATGTGAATTTTTGTAAGTGGTGCTTTTTTTGTTGTCCACCCTTTTATTATAATAAGATGTCATAAATATTTATAGAAAATATATTGTCAGGTATTATTTTTCGTAGAAATTCTATAAAAATACAATAAAAAGTTTGCGTCTGGTGGTGCGTGGGAAAATCGGTTGCCTCAGCTAGCCAGATAAAAAGAATAATAAGTATTGTCACTTTTTTCAGTAAGTTTTTGGGTAGACTGAGCAATGAATGAATATATCCCAGTGAAAAAACAGTTCCTATTTCAAACAAAGATGTTTCAAATGATACTTCGTAGATAAAATCGCAGCAGTAACTTCTTCTCATACATTTACAAAAATAAAACGAATAGAAAATGTTGAGTTTGTTAAGTGTCTGCGGGTGTTCATTGGTTTCTGGTTGGTGCAATTTTTCCATTTCAAGCTCTGAAAAAATCAAAGCTCCGTAAAAGTCTTCCAATCAAAAAAAGTAGATATATTATTTTTTTTTGTAATGACAGTCATGAGCCAAAGGCTAACGATATAGCGGAAGGTTAAAAATTGAATTCACGCTTTGGTGCTTTTTTTATCTACTAGTCGGTCTAACGTAGTTGTTATGTTGTAAAATTCGTCAAAGTCGTTTTTTTTTTTTTTAAGTGAACAGTAATCCGTTTTACTCTAGTTTTAAGCAAAATTATAATTTTGAGGTTATCTCAATGAGAAAATCTTTTTTCTTTTAAATTTGAATGCTCGTAAAATTACTGTTTTATATTGGCATGAAGTATTACTAGAATTTATCCCAAAGGAAACAATGAACTTTTTGGAGGATAAAAAAATATCGCTCGAGTAAAGCCGCTGGAGGATTTAAAATCAAAATTTTGGCAAAATAAAGATTATTAATAATCGCCAGCTCAGTCATTCCATTCGAGGACTGCTGTTTCATGCTTTTCAGAAACTTACTGCAAATATACACATGCACTTAAATGTACATGCACATACAATGCTCATTGAAAATTAACTCGTAATGAAATTGACAATGAAGGGATATCGCTTTTTTTGTTTACATATATTTCGTTCTTTTTTTTTTAAAGAAATTATATTAAAAACAGTTTAGTCACCACTATCCGTTTTTATTGTCGCATAATTCAATATTGCCGTTGCGCTATTGCAGTACTTGGGAAGAAACAGTAACATAGCATGTTTTGCTCACTAATCGGCTTAATGTAGTATAAACCTCTCCCCCCCCCCGTCTGCTAATTTAAAATCCAAAACTTTTACTGTTTACATTAATTAACCAAATATTCTTCAACAAACCATTGCAATAAGGACATGTTTGGAAAATTTTAGTTACATTTCTCAAGACAGACAAATATTAAATCTTGCATTATAAAATGAAAAGCTTAAATCTGGTTACAGTTCCTTAGCGAAAATGTTTACTTCCTGCGGCCGAAAGTTTATTTTGCAACATTTTAATTAGGTTCCGCAAAAGCAGTTAATTACTTTTAATCATCAAAGTTGAAGGAAGACTTTCGTGATTCAATTAAAATTCCGCGTTCTAATTAATCCCTATTTTGCATACAATTTTTTAAAAATTATTCCATCAATTGATCTTTTAAATTCTTCACCAGAAACGTTTTTGCAACTTTATTCAACACAGTTTCCAGTGAAAAAAATTAATTAAAGTTTCTGAGTACTCTATTTCTAGAACTGAAAAAAAAAAAAAAGCTATCTCTAATCACAAAAAAAAATATTGATGCATTGTTAAGTTTAAAAAGAAAAGGTATTGAAGCATTTTTTTAATTACACTCATTGTAACTGTATGTGTGTTAATGAGAAACCTTTCCAAAGCTTACGAAGAATTTCAAAATTCTAATTAGAAGAGTTTAACTTTAAAAAGGGTAGTTGAATAATAAATTTCATGACTTGATTTGTTTTCTACAAGATGCTGAAGTAAACTTTAATCTGATTAGTCTTATTAACACTTTGTGTTTTGAAAACTTCTTTTATCAATATTCCTACGTCACACTATGTTCACTGTAAAAAAATTCCGAAGCGTTACTGGTTATTTCCGTGGAACGTCTCGGGATTTAACACGTTTTCGCCTATTTCGCCGTAAAAACAAGTATCTTCACAAAAAAGTTTTCTGAATCGCTACAAGTTGCACGCGTGCAGACTTTTTACTGTTGTGGAAAATATTTTTAGCAACCAGTTTAAAAATTGAATGAACGAGTTTATTATGTAAATCGACCTGAGGTTACTCACGGCCCGTTCAGATTGACTAATAGCCCAGGATCTGAAGGGGGTTGAGCATAAGGCTCCTATATAAGGGGAGCTGACTTATCCTAAGCCCATCCAAGTTGGCGATGATATTATCCCTTACTCCAATACTGTCAAATACCTCGGAGTCCACCTCGACAAAAGCCTCACATTCAAACCTCACATTGATAACGTTATAAAAAAAGCTAACACTAAGATTGGCTATCTCTATGGTTTACTTAACAAAACAAATTCCCTTAGCACAAAAAACCGTCTCTTACTGTATACTACCATCATCAGACCAGCCCTTATCTACAGTATACCCGCATGGGGGTATGCTGATAAATCTAACATTGCAAAAATCCAAACAATTCAAAATAAGATTCTTAGGAAAATATTTAAAGCCCCTTGGTACGTTTCCAACGCTACCCTACACAATGACTCTGGAGTCAATCACATTACTGACTTCATCATTGACACCTCTACTCACTTCTTCACTAATCTTGAAAATCACACCAACCCCCTTATTCATGAACAGGTATTATATACCTTTAACTCTGGCGGGAAAAATCTCCCGTCTGACTCAATGTTTATTCATTATACTCTCTATTAGTCTCCTATACCAGGGCTAGCAACCCTAGTATAGCTAGTGACATTGTTCACTTGCTCCCCCTCGTGGGAGTTGCTGCAAACTGCCAGGTATGGTCTGGCAGTTTGCTTTTCTCCAACTCTTGACTTCGTTCATGTAAATTTGTATATACTTCATACTTATTCTCAATGTCATGTTATTATTTATCCTAGTATTTCCTATTTATCCGGATTTTCATTTTTCTTCTATTACACTGTCACATCTCATGTTGTAAATATGTAAATATGTATATAGTGTGGCCCTGAAACGATTCCTTTTTTTTTCTTATTTTTCCTCCTCCCCTCATGACCTAACTAATGTCAACTCCATCACATCTTATCCTTCATACAGAGTAAAAGAGCTTCGCTCTGACTCAATATATTTATGATCTGTATCTGTATCCGACATTTTGGTTCCAAAATTGTCGGGCGAAAAAAATAGTATTTTTGCAAAAGTCTCATTTCAGAAAAGTGGTGGCAAAGCTTTAGATGTGTTACCTGATTGATGTTTGAGTATTTTATTCTGTAGATGAAGACGATTTAATTTATACAAATTAAAAACAAATAAGGTAAAAAAATGAGGTTTATTACAGTAAACATTTCTTGATACGTTTTTGTTGAATTTGTGAACTAAGTAATCTTTCTAGATTTACCTTAGGTGACATTTTACTCAACTTATCATCAATTGCTTTACGACATAGCAACCAGCGAATATTATAACGTATTTATAAATACTAGAAACGAGGTTGGATCCAATTCTGTCTTGGAACCAAAATGTCGGATAAGTCAGCCTGTCTTTTTCGAGGAGCTCTAGTTGAGCATACATGGAAAGGCTGACGCAATATTATTTCTGATTATTGTTACAGGCACGATGGTGATTATGAAACCACATGTCGTCGCCCCCGTGGGTGGTCGACAATCCCAGGGGAGGGGGGAAAGCAGTGGGGGGAGCCGTTTGCTAAAACACTCATAACGCGCGAACTATTTGAGATAAAACACTGAAAAAAGTGGCAATCGACGCAACAAAACAAGGGCTTCATAAAAGCTAAATATGATTATGGACCTATCTTTGTTGGTTTCTGAGTAAAATTCCTTTTTTCGCAAACAAGCAAAATTTTTGAATAAAATGCGCAAAACACTTTTTTTGACCAAAATAAATTCTAAATCAAAATTGTTAGATTTTTTTTTCAAATAAAGTCCTAAATATCATTATTTAGTTTGTTAAAACTATTTAAGTACTGTTAACGGGTTGAAAAACAAAATGACAGTAGCAAGCTCGAACACTATTCGTAGTATAGTTCAGGATCTGAAGAGGGGTTTTGAGCATGCATGGAAGACCTGACGAAAAATTATTTTTGATTATTGTTACAGGCACTATAGTGATTATGAAAACACATGCCCCCCCCCTCGGCGGTCGACATCCCCGGGGGAGGGGGAAAGCAGTAGGGGGACGCCGTTTACTGAAACACTCATAACTCGCGAACCGTAGAGGTAAAGCACTAAAAATGTGGCAAAAAAAAAAAAAAAAAAAAAAAAAAAATGCAACAGAACAAGGGCTTGAAAAACCTAAATATGTTTATAGTTCTATCTTTATTGGTTTTTAAGTAAAATTCCTTTTTTTAGCAGCCATGCAAAAATTTCGAATAAAATACGAAAAGCTTATTTTCTAAAGTTAAGTTCTTTTTTAAAATTACTTAACCGTTTAGGGAATCAATAAAATCTGAAACTTCATCATTCAATTTCTTTAAAACTACTTAATTATTACCAACGTGAAAGTTAAAAAGCGAAATAGAAAATGCAAGCACTGCCTAAGTTAGCGCATTGAATAAAACGGCAGTATGCTAAGGAGAAAAAAATAGCCTTATTACCCTTATGACGAACTATTCATTCTTCAGTTTACAAACTTATTCTAATTGCAAAGTATTCAATTATGGCTTTAATTTTGTTATATACTGCTTTAAATTTGAGAGGAACTAGGACACCAGGCCCACATTAGTTTCAATTCAAATATAATTTTTATTTATTTCTATTAATTTATATTTTCAATTTGCACAAAAGAATATTGCGAGTATTGTTTTGCGGATATTGTTTTTTATAATTTACCCAACAAAGAACAATGATACAAGAAATAACATGTTCTAAATAAATATAAAAAATGAGAAGAATTCTTTGAGCTTTTATGGAAACGAATATAAATATAAAATTATACACTAGAGTTCTAAAAGAACTAATTAAATAAAATTAGTAAAATAATGAGTATTAAAAAATAATTGCAGAATATCAATACGCATACATATAAAGCATTAATATATATCAGAAATTCTGAAAGCTGGATCCTACTCTTTTTTGTTGACTTGTAATAGTTCTGTTGAATCGTTCCCTTCCGAGTATTTTGTAGTTTATGGGTTTTTGCTTTAGCTTTAATAGCACAGTATTTACAGCAAGATGAATTATTAATAAAACATTTACAAGATTATTTACAGTTCTTACCTGCGCAGGGTGGAATTAAACTCTCTGGTAACACTGGCTGCATCATAAGGTGTGGGACTTTATTGTTTTATTTTCATTCAAGTGAAACTCAAACTTGGTTACATCTAAAGGCACTGCTAAGGTACAGGCTAATTGATTCAATAGTACAGTTGAGCAATACTTCTTAGCACATGTTGGAAAGAATTGCAAGAGCATGGTAGAGAGCTAATATTATATTTATTTCTGATGGAAATGACAAGAAATTATTGTGTGTAATGGTTGCATTCGCAAAAAATACCTATTTTCTTGACAATTTTTTTTATAATACAGCTTCTAACAGTTGAAATTCTGAAGCACTCAGATATTGTCTTAATGATAACTCTAGTGTACAAAAAACAGTTTCCGACTTTTTTGGTAAAGAGAAAGCATATTTTTTTGTTCCTATTTAACTTGTTGAATCGCAGTCGGAAAATGCATCAAAAGCTTGTAAAAGTTTAGATGTTTTTTCCCGTAAGTGCTCCTGAAGGTAGATGCCATCCTAAAGCTCTTTTCTTTTCCACAACACCAGCACATGAAATGGCAACCTCTGTCTTTTAACAAAGATTGCCAATAAGAATTCATTAGTTTCTGATCTATAAACTATTAGTTACTTTTTCCCCTATTCTGCACTGAATCATATGCAGGAAGATAGATTCTGTTGCGTGCTTCGTCCTGATTGGACTCAGGCATTTCAGAAAAAATTATTACTTGGCTCTCAGATTTTAAGTAATATTCATTTTCGTTTTCAAAGTTACCAGACACCAGAAGCTGATTGGATGCAGGAACGGATATGTTACATATTACATACTCTGAAATGTACTTTTAAAGGTTCTTTTTATTTTCAGGAATGGCTATGACACGAAACCACTGGTTTGGTACCTAGTGATTTTTTTTATAAGCGAAGGAGACTTTCCTGAACTTCTGGTTTTCAAGTTATGAAAACGACAATGAGATGTACCGATTGTGTTTAAGGTCCACTCGTGTAGTTTGACTATTGGAGAGAAAATTTCATTATTTTTTATTTGGAAACCTGCAAAATCTTTGCTGCATTTGAAAGTAGTGTTTGGGACATTATGGAAAAGTCATTCGAACGATAACTTGAACTTTGTTCTTAAAATAGGGTGCTTCTTCTAGAGTTTTGCTGCAAGAATTCAGCATTCATTTTCAATTACATTCACGAAATTGGACCTCTCGCTTTGCTTCAATGAACCATTCTGATGAACCTAACCTAGCATTGGATTTATTGTATGGAAATGATTTTTAGATGTACTAACATCATTTTTGAGCTAACGTTTCCCAGGTTAAATGTTTTTTTTTTGGTTTTCTTTTGCTGTTTTGCAGTCGCTATTGAAGACATTGCCATTGCAGAACTTCTCTGGATAAGAGACTGTTCACATTTTCTTTAACGTTCCACTGAAATTTTGATGCTTCTTATGTGGCAATAGCCTCGCTCACTATGTTTCATAACTCAGGTGTAAAATCTGCAAAAGGGTTATTCTGATAGTTTATCCTTTCCGTAATTACTTCGTAACTTGCAAACTTGCATGTTTTAATTTTTTAAAAAGTGCCATTGTGACTCATACTAAAAGCTAACCATACGCTTTACTAATGCGTTAAAGGTTAAATAATTAAGTAATTACTTAACTGGGACATTGTTTTGATAATATTACGAAATAAAACCGCCAAAACAGGAGAGCCACAAAATTTTCTTTGGTTTATGTCGAGTCTTCCGAGGTATATTCCGCAATCGTTTTTTTTTTTGTGTGTGAATTACCTCAAATGCTTTTTGAGCTTGCTTTTATTTCACTTTTCAACGCTTTGATAATAATTAAATAATTTTCAACAAACTGGATAATGATATCTCAGATTTTATTGGTTCACTAAACAGTTAAATAATTTTGATAATTTGAAAAAAAAAAAAACAAAAAAAAAAAAAAAACGCATTTTATTCAAATTTTTTACTTGTTTGTGGAAAATTGAATTTTACTCAGAAACTAACAAAGATATGATCATAGTCATATTTAGCTTTTATGAAGCCCTTGTTTTGTTGCGTCGATTGCCACTTTTTTCAGTGTTTTGTTTCAAATATTTCGCGAGTTATGAGTGTTTTAGCAAACGGCTCCCCCCACTGCCTCCCCCCCAAAGTTGTCGACCATCCAGGGGGCGAAGACATGTGGTTTCATAATCACTATAGTGCCTGTGACATTAATCAGAAATAATTTTGCGTCAGGTCTTCCATGCATGCTCAAAATACCCCTTCAGATCCTGAACTATAATGCAAATCGTGTTCGAGCTTGCTACTGTCATTTTGTTTTTCAACGCGTTAACAGTACTTAAATGATTTTAACAAACTGAATAATGATATTTTGGACTTCATTTGAAAAAATAATCAAACAATTTTGATTTGGAATTTATTTTGGTCAAAAAAAGTTTGTTTTGCGCATTTTATTCAAAAATTTTGCTTGTTTGCGAAAAATGGAGTTTTACTCAGAAACCAACAAAGATAGGTCTATAATCATATTTAGCTTTTATGAAGCCCTTGTTTTGTTGCGTCGATTGCCACTTTTTTCAGTGTTTTATCTCAAATAGTTCGCGAGTTATGAGTGTTTTAGTAAACGGCTCCCCCCACTGCTATCCCCCTCCCCCGGGGTTGTCGACCACCCAGGGGGGCGACGACATGTGGTTTCATAATCACCATCATGCCTGTAACAATAATCAGAAATAATATTGCGTCAGCCTTTCCATGTATGCTCAACCCCCTTCAGATCCCGGTCTATAAGCTCTCAATGAGAGCAAAAAAAGTCAGTGGATAGCTACAGCTTCGCAAGCACGGAATTGTAGGCAAGAGATATGCTTGGTTCCTTCTTGCATAGCTTTGGCCGTGGTCGCTCTGATTTCTATGGAGCCTTCTTGGTGAATGAGGAAGGTTCTATTCAATAACAATAAATCTACTTAATTTTTCTTGGAGGTTTTAGACACATGACTGGCTATAACAGGGGAGATTTCATAATTCTTTAGGAAGTTTCAAGGTTAATTTCAGAAAGGTTACTGACTTTTAGCGGAAAACGTTCCTGGTTTTTCCGAGATATGTTACTGGAAGAAATTGGGCACATCAGCTGTCCATTATTTTCCAGGAACGTTTCTGAATCGTTTTTACAGTGTTGTGTCATTTAGAGGAACTACAATTACAGGCTGTGCTAATAGAGAAAATGTGTTACTTTCATTGGCAATCTGAATGTGTTTTAAAAATTAGGTTTTACTCTGTAAAATATATAAATAGGGGGGATCTGGCTAGTAAGCACAATTTTCAAATTTCGGTTTCTGTTTCTGTTTTCTTTAAACATTTTCTGCAAAATTTACCTGTAAATTAAAGACATTAATATTTAGTGGTATCTTCAACTTTGTTTTGATTGTTAAACTTTTACGATTATGTTAACGGAAACCAAAAGTAAGAAAATAAAATATGTGCTACCCATCGACGGGAGAATTGCCATTTATCTATGGGGTAGGTTGGTTAGTGCTCTAACTTATTTTTGCTTGCACTTATTTGGAAATCAGAAAAACGAATTATTTAACAGAATTGGAGAAACACTGAAGAAACAAATAAGAGTGGGGGAAAGGCGGGCACTTGTAAACAATTTTTTATATTTTCTAATTTCTCAGGAATATTATTTGTTTTAGAGCAAAACTGTCCTCATGATTGAATAGTCTTTTCTTTGTGCCCAGGCTTTTTTTCATATTAAAAAAACATATATATATATATATATTTCTTTACTTTATGGAAGTTTAAAAAAATTCCAATAGTTCACATTAGCCCCTATAACCATATGAACTTGCTTAGGGCACACACGAACACGATTGAAAAATGTAGGACAAGTATCATTTTTCAATTAAACACCCTATAATATGAAACTTATACTCATATACCAATTATATTGAAGAGTTTGTAACCTTACTGTGTCAGTTTAAAATATAGAGTACATACATAATATGATGATGAATTCTAAAATTATTTTAAGCTTCAGTCTTCGGTTAAAAGAAAATATTTTGTCGTTTTTTTCTTGAAAATATTATGCACGGTGTTCCGTTTTAACCTTTGCAACCGTTAGTCCTAGATGCATACTTCCAATTGAAAAACTGTTCAAAATCAGATGCAGGGTTAAGATATTGAAAGTTTGAAATGAAAATAAAAATGAGTCAAAAAATACAAAATTAAACTTTTTATACGGGCCCCAAGTCCCCCAACTTATATTTAGGGAAATAATCTCCATTGAAAAATAATTCCAACACAAAAAGTTTGAAATTAGTGCGACCAATATTCACCGAGATATGGAACGCAGCATTTTGTGACTTACACCACTTTTCACTCGCCGTCAATTACACTTTTTGGGGGGAAATATAGCAGTTAACAAGTTAACAATAATAGTAACAGGTATGTGGTTTTTTAAATCGTTCGAGGTTTTGTAATGTGTTTTTGCGTATCACGGCATAACATTTGCATTTATTTTTGAATAGCAATGAAAAAAGTAAATACCTTGTTTTTCTTATTTTGACGACCTGTCATTCTTCTGAAAGAGCAATAAGTTCCACTCTCATCTTCGGTATGGACCCCTTAAACTTTAAATTGGAATATCTCCTTTAGTTTTGGTCACAAATGCCAAGTTTTTTGTGTTAGTAATAGTTTTCAATGGGGATTATTTCTCTAATTATTAGTTAGGGGACCTAGGACCCGTATAAAAAGCTAAATTTCGTATTTTTTGACTCATATTTATTTTAGCTTTAAACTTTCAATATCTTAACACTGCTACTGAGTTTGAACATTTTTGCAATTGGAAGTATACATCTAGGGCTGACGGTTGCGAAAATGAAGGTATTGCAGGTTAAAACGGAACACACTGTATAACACTTAATTATTGGCCAACCACGTATTCAGAAACAAAAGAATTTAAAAAATTAAAATTAAGTAAATAAACGAATAAATATTTAATAATAATATAATAAGGATTAGAAATAAATTTACAAATTGATTATAGTAAAGTAATAATTATAAATCTGTACACCTTTTTTAACCCTTCACAAATATTTATATTACGAAGAGGATATGGGAACTGTTCTCACATGCCACTGCATATTGTGTTCGCAAGTGCCCCGTCATCTACATTAGAAATAAATGTGATTTTTTTAAAAATTAAATTAAAAAAAAATAAACATTGTCATAAACTTACTTGAATGTTCATATAATAGTTTGCAGTAATTAAGTTTAGCTTAATAGTTAGTTTAAAATATTTTTTCACTTAAAGAATACAGCCATAAAATTATTAACAACAACAGCTAAAACAAAGAAGTTGGCGTCAGAGAAACATAAACTGGCTCTTTGCTTTAATATTTAGGCCAAGAAGTAGGACTGGTGCTGCCATTACTTCAGAGTTTTTCAAGATTTTAGGCTTCACGTTATCCAATTAACACATACCATGTTCAATTGTGTCCCGTGCTCACATGTGCCCTGTTTCCTTTATATTACATTTAAGCAAAAAATGTTAGTACTTTCTTACGTAATATTTCATGATGTATGAAATCAACGGTAAAACTATTTATTGTGATAATAAACAAATGATAGCTTAAATTTTGACTTGGTTGCAGCTATTTAGAAATAAAAAGTATAGGAACGCATCCCGAATTCGAAATGTTGTATATTTGCATGTCATTTGCTATTTTTTTTAGACAAATAACGCATCATTGGATAAAATCAACCGAAAAAATTTAGGCGTTTTTCCATTTCAGTGGCTTTCTAGTTAGTCGGCATTTTCTGCCGTAGCCTCGTTATTCAGCTTCTAGCAGTTACGCCTACGCAAGTTTTTTGTATATTATGTCTTTAATACACTGTTGCGGAAAGGTAATGACAGTATAGTATCTCCAAACTTTTCATTTTCCATTTTTGCCACATATTCTCTATTCTGTTGGTTTTAATGGCGCAATAACCTTAATAGGCTATACTGCGCTCATCTATTGTCCTTTAGCGTTATTTTACAATACTGCTTACTTGATTTCCGCTTAAAATCTAGCACGAAACAAACTTCAAAATTCCACCATTTCCCTATTGTTTGTATGAAATCTAAAACGCGTTTCTTCAAATATCTCCAAAACTCTGTCCTGGTGTGAGCGATGTATGAATTCGTAAACTGGAAGGCTCATTTCTGGTTGGAAATATTTTGAAAGAAAAAGCTTAATCTCGAGAATGGTTTTGATGTTTTGTAACAATATTAAAAGTACTCAAATGCCATAAATTTTTAATGTTAACGAATTAAGCATTTATGGAAAGGACATTCTCTCGCGTTTCCACGCAACTAAATCATTGCTTAGTTAGTAAAAGTAAGAATAAATAATAATTCAAATTGAAAAAAGTTTATATTCATTTGAATTTTTGGCATCTTGAATTCAAATTAAGTTTTTCGCAATCACGAGCGCGTGTGTGTATGTAAGCGTGTGTGTGGTTTATGTAGGCACATGTTTGTGTGTTTGTGTAGGCGCATGTGTGTGTATGTATGCGTGTGTGTGCATGTGTATGTATGCGTGTGTGTGTGCATGTGTATGTATGCGTGTATGTGTGTGTGTGTGCATGTGTATGATGTGTATGTATGCGTGTGTGTATGTACGCACGTGAATAGGCGTTCATGTGTGGAGGCGCGCGTGTATGTGTATGTACGCACGTGTGTAGGTATGGACTCAACCTGGAGAGAATGCTCGCTAGAGAAGCAGCATCGGGAGGAGCCGGTCGGCGGTGGTGCTGCAGAGGGAGGCGGGGGAAAATCAAAAGACGTCATTTAACAGTCAAAATGAAAACAATTAGCAATCGCGATTGCTCAAAAAAGTAAGGAGTACATTTGACATGTTCTTTGAAGTTATCTTACTCTAGGAGATGTAACGGTTTGATTTAACATTTATACTAAACTTGGAAAATATAAATGCCATTCATTCCCATTATTGTCTGCACTAAATCCGCTTCAATCACAATCTTGAAAAATTATAATGACATTTGGAATCCATTTAAAATAAGGCAAAGTAAGCTTGAATGTCAGTAGTCGATTAAATAAATATTTATTTATGTATTTTTAAAAGGACATGATGGTGCAAAATATTATAAGACAGAAGCAATAGATAATTAGAGAATCGGGTAGTTGCTTTTTTGATAAGTAAATGGGCTGTGTATATAATAGAACCTCAAATCCGAGAATTTCAAAAGAAAAATAATAAGAACATTAAAAGTAGCATGTCAATGCAAAGTACAGGCGTCCCTCGTATAACACGGCACTTGTACAACACGGTTTCGATATTACACGGTACAAAACTTGCGATTATTTTAACACGGTTTCGATATTACACGGTACCAAATTTGTGATTATTATTACACGGTCTCGATATTACACGGTACCAAATTTGCGATTACTTTAACACGGTTTCGATATTACACGGGTACCAAATTTGTGATTATTATTAAAACGGTTTCGATATTACACGGTACCGAATTTGTGATTATTATAAGCACGGTTTCGATATTACACTCGGAACGAAACTTGAATTTAATACTTCACGGTTTTGATATAACACGAAAGTTCTGTTTAAAAATGTATGGAATTCCATTTTTGTTTAATACATTCTGTTATCGTTAGATAATAACTCTAATAAATTTTACTTCGTTTTTACGAAATTTGTTTTCGATATAACACGGTACACATCCCTTGATTCACATTATTTCTTAGTCTCGTATAACACGGTTTCGATGTAACACGAAACAAGTTTCGATACAACACGATACATATTGACATGACTTTTACTATATACCTGATTAATTAGTGTAAAAAAAGTTAAAAAGTTATTTAAAAAAAGACTTGTATAACACGATTTCGATACTACACGGAACGAATTAAACGGCTGTTATACGGGTAGAGGCCTATATAATGAAAAATTAGGTTTCGGCTACAAATAACATGATCGGATTACAAAGTGCGAAATTAAAGAAAACTTAGTGAGAATAAATGTATAAAACCAACTTCTACTACATGCAATATACTGACAGTCCGGTTTTGACATCCAGAGACTGCAGATTCGTCCTTATCATGGAAGTATCACTCCGAAACTAGTCAATAACCGAACTGGAGGTGGATGTCATCTCATTGAATCTGACAATCCAATAGTTTCATCGTATTGGACACCGTTGCTGGATAGCATGATCCAGCAACGGTATGTTATGTAAATCTGTCTTAGCTCTGGCTAAAGGGTGGTAATTTACTTTTGAATACCAGCTTCTGTTGAGAATATTTAATGATTCAAATGGCTTTGGATCAAAGCACATTTATTAATGTAAGAAACTATAACTAAACATACAATGACCAATGTAGGAAACACCGAAACAGGCCTAAACACAGCAAATATTTATAGTTTGGTTCAGAATTACGTATATGATCAATGCTGATAACCCTAAAGTAATTCAAACAATGAATGGTAAATCAATTAAAATATAGACGAAAGAAAAAAATCAACTCAATAGAATCTAGTACCCGTGAGAGAGCTTCATACAGCGTTGATCAATAGCAATGTGATATTTTCTTCAGCTGTCTAGATTCAATTGAAATGCAATTATAGCTATTTCAACAAGTTCCATTGTTCATAATGAAGTAATTTAATGGAGCAATGTTACAATGTTACCCCATGGTTCTCATACCTCCCATTTCGTGGTGTAGCAAACCTAAAACAAGGCTTCTGATACGATGGAATATGGTACGAATTGGAGAAACAATCGAAAATGGAGACGAATGTCATTGCTTTTTTTTTCTGTGAACAACTGACAAAGGAAAGCTGAATGCGTGTGGCCATGACATGTCACATTACCTATATTAGTAAAGTCATATTAGACATTAAAAATCGCAAAGTGCGATGTTGTTTGGGTCAGTTAGGGTAGTGTATATCTAAGTTTGCAGTTTTCAAAAACCTGTGCTCGCTGCGTAATTCGCGAAAAACTGCAAAATTTTTGGACTCTCTTTTTTTAGTTTTTCCTTTATAACACCTAAACTATCCAACTTTTGATTTTAAATGTGGATAACCATTTCAAAGCACATGGAATTTTTGATCAATTTATGCTCAAGTGGCGTTCTGTACAACCATTGTTAAAAGAACTACTGAATCTACAGACTTCGTTTTTTGGCTTAAAAGAAAACCAATTAAATGTACTGTAACAGTATGCCCAGTTTTTTTTTCAATTTGAGTTTGAATTTATGTCCTTATTTGGCGTGGAATGTGATCAAAGCATATTTTTTTAATTTTTCGCCAAAAATGGCCAATTTTTTGAAGTACGATATCTCTTAAAACTATTGGTCGTACAGAACGCCACATCGCATGAGCTTAAATTGTTCAAAATTTAATGTGCTTTAAAATGGGTATCTACATTTAAAACCAAAAGTTGGATAGTTTAGGAGTTATAAAGGAAAAACTAAAAATGAGTCTCGAAAATTTCGCAGTTTTTCCGCGAATTACGCAGCGAGGATAGGTTTTTGAAAACTGCAAACTTAGATTTACACTACTCTAACTGACCCAAACAACATATGAAAAAATAAGAACTATATCGTGCTTTGCGATTTTAGCCCCTTTTTTGCATAATATGACGTGGACTATATGTTAATTAAGCTATCTAATACTGTAAAAGAGAATTTTAAAGTAGTTTAGGGCAATTGACATAAAAAAGGAAGAAATCAAATAGCTGTTCTCTTACTCAAACCAATCGTTCGTTTAGTTGAAGAATTCAAAAATAAATTGTGCCCCAGTTATCCATTTTTTTGGCATATTAAGAAAGTTAAGATTTCCAAAAGAACCAAAAGCTATCTGACAAAATAAAGGTCATTTTTGAAATCAGTGCCAAATGTATAACATAAAGAAATATTAAAAGTAACTAAGCATATCGTGGAGCACTTGTGTAAAAAATTTTTGGATAATGAACAAAAGTGCAAAAAGAGAGTAAACCTTTTTACGGTATCGTAAAGCAAATAACAAATATATTTACGGATGTTTACAGATTTCATCCGTCTATTTGGAATGAACAGTGCATGTTGAAAGTAACTTTATAGCTTGCAAGCTCTATTGACATGTGTGCGATTTTCTAAACATTTAAACAGATTAAATTTAAACAAATAAATGAGCTTTTCTTCCCGAATTGCAAAAACAAGTCAAAACATCTGCTTCGTTTTACAGAAAATCGGGTTAGTACTAAATTAACGGGAGTGGAATAATTTCATCTTTTATTGCATTATTTTGGATTATCTTGAACCTAATGGATCTTTTAAGCTGATTTCAAAGAACACAAAGTATGTCACAAACAGATTTCGGAACCTTAATATATAACGCACGTTATAAATTTTAAAATTGAGCTTTTCACTGGCAGTGTCAATAAAATAACTTCTTTTTGGGATTGTCGGCTGTGGTTTGTCTAGGAGTCTGTAACATCTTGGAATAGACTATGGACTCCCTTGAAAGTAGTTATATTATGTTTTAATTATCAAATAGAAAGTGAATTGATTGATGAAGAATAACTTCTTTTAATTGAATTTTTTTTTCCTTCGTAAATACGTCTCTCATTTCTGTGTAACTTTTATGTGCTCTAGTAGAAGCTTTTATAACTATAACGAGATAAATATTGCAAATCTTTGTAAAAAAATAGAAGTGTGTACAATACTAAAGGATGTAATGTACATAAGTCTCGAAACGTTTACCATTTGTATGAATTTCACTGTCAAGGCACATAGTTGTCAGCATTTTTTCTTTATTTTTAGTATTGAAAAAAAAAGGGAAAATTGAACTGAAGCACAGAAAGTATTAATTGAATCGAAATTTGCTTTAATAAGCTCTTTAAGGTTATTTCAGCATTTAGCTCCACTTGTTTCTTATAAAGTTGAAATCGATTTAATAAACATGTAATTATGTATTATCTTACATTTCACCTGTCACAAAGATGAACCATATTGTATTAATCGCAATAAATGTGTTAAAATCACTTCTAATCACTTTTTATTGAGTGGATGTGTATGCGTTGTTGAATCGCTACTAAAGGCTTACTAGCAGTTATCCCAGTTGAAGATTAACAGAAGGCACTGATTGAACATAAGGCTGCAGTGTGACACATTACGAAACGGAGGGCAAGTGTCAAACTCATTAAAAGTGGTGTGACATCCTTTACGTAAAGTCTCTTATTGGGACAAGTCATTTAGACGAATTATGGCAAACATTAGGGCAAAAATAAACACCAGAATTAATCTTCCTGTACAGCATTTAAAAGTGGCTTTCCAATTGGTTTAAACTAGAACGTTTTGAACTTCAGAAATTTTGACTTTGTGAGCAAAACTATACGTTTCAAACAACTTTTAGATAAGGGAGAAAGGCTAAGTTACTGATGTCATTTATGGTACAAAGAAGTATAAATGAAACTGAACTAAGCATTTTGACTGAAGACGCGATGCTAGATGGCTCACCAAAAACTGTTTTTGATATCTAAAGTAAGAAAGATCGCGGAAGAAAATTGTCTCGTTTCATATGTTAGATAGTCGAGTTTTCTTAGGAAAATCCGAAGAAGTTGCAGAAAATATAATAGATTGTGGTTTTATCTAGAAGAAGTCTTTAGCCATCGGTGAATTAATAAACGCAGGATATGCTAATTATTAACATTTTATGCAATATAAATATAATAAGAGCATTTTGAGCAACGGGTGTTTCTCACCTTCATGTCCTCTGAAGATATGATCTTTTTTATGTACCTAGTTTCTAACGTATTTTTGTAGCATGATTTTCAATGAGAGCTTGTCATGTAATTTCTTCGGAAGTTGGAACTAATTGTTACTTGAATACAGTTAAGTAGTGGAATATGGGGCAAAGTGAAATGGTGAAGTAGTTACTCTTCTTTTAGCGCCACCTCTTCTAGTAATATTTTAGCTATGTAGTAACATATGCAGCCTTTTCCACTCAAGAAAAAATTAACTCTGAAAGTCGCAGAATATGATAATAAAAACAATTTTCAAAAAATTAAACTCATATTGTAATATTTTGCTGTAAGTCGAAAATTATTTTTGGTATTTTTAAATGATGAAGTTTTTGTAATTAACATTTGAAATGTTAAATGAGACCTTCAGATATTCGGTGCAACATTTATTTAGTTAATATTACGCCTATTTATATTTTAAAATTTTGTACAATTAGACAAGTACATGCGGGGAAAAGTGGATGGGGCAAAGTGAAATAGTTAATTGCGTTTAATTATTCAATCCTTATATATTATTTCTGTAGCCTGTTTTTGGTTTCTACGTGAGATCTTCCTTAATTCTTGATCGATTTCTTTGATTTACCCCTCATTTTAAAGCTTATCGTTTAGGCTACTGACGAAAAATAGACCCAAAGTCTAAAAATTACTTTTCCTGTTAAAAAAACCTGTTTTAAAGCACCAGACTGAGGTTTTCGGTTAAAGTTATAAGTTTAACTTGCTCCGTGATCGGCAGAGCAGAATAGCTCGATTGGCAGAGCGTTCGACTGATAACCAGAAGAACGAGTGTTCGGACCCCGTCCCGGATGATCCGCATCGAAAAATTAGACAAATATCATGCATTACATGGACTCTTATAAACATAAAATAACACAAGTGAGGGAATAAAATATTAGGATCTCGCATAAATGAGATAGGAACGCTCCTTGCTATTACGAAAAGTTGATGCAACCTGTAGCTCAATTGATTTTCAATTATAAGGTTTTTGTTTTGTTTTCACTGTAAAAACGATTCAGAAACGTTCCTGGAAAATAATAGGCAGCTGATGTGCCCACTTTCTGCCAGTAACATATATCGCAAAAACCAGGAAAGTTTTCCGCTAAAACTCAGTAACCTTCCTGAAAAATCCAGAAATCTTCCCGTTTAAAGCCTTTGCGTCACTGGAAGTTAAAAGTCATTTCTGGTAGGGATAATATTACAGCTTGGCACCTTCCTGATTTATCAAGACAGTACCAAAAGCAATACTGCAAGCATGGCCAAAGCTAAGCTAGAATTGCAAGTAAGTATCAAGCATCTCACTAACTTGCAAGTCTGGCAAAGCTACGAAGTCCATACTTATTCGCTCCCTTTGGGAGTTTAAACAGCATGGACGAGCCGTAAACGAATTGAAGCCGATACACCTTATAAATACTCTCAATTAATCTTTAAACTGGGAGCGAAAATATTTTTTACAACTGAGAGAAGTCTGCATTTGTGCAACTTGTAGCAATTCAGGAAACTTTTTGTGAATGATACTTGATATTTCCAGGAAGGGGATAAAAACCATTGAAATCCCGAAAGGTGACACGGAAATAGTCAGTAATGTTTCTGAATTTTTTTAGTGTTTAAAGCTTTGGCTCCGGTCAGAGAAAAAAAGCATGATATAAGCGAAAATATAAGTACCAGGTTTGAGACTTCAGACAGCAATGGATTAATTTTTGTTCAGATAAAAAAACGTATACTATGATTGTAGATCTTCTAATGACAATTTTTGACTCTTTGGACAACAAAAAAAAAAAAAAAAAAAAAAAAAAAATACTACTCCAAATTGAAATTACGCTTTTCATTTAGTTAATTTATAAATATTTATTAGAATACGAAGTAAACAATTAAAATTACTAACAACTTGATGCGTAAAATATAATTTTTTTCTTATTTTTGCAAAGAACAAATAGCCAGTCATATTTTTACTACATTCGAAAAACTGCGTTAAAAAAACGAACATAGTTCAACTGATTTTGTATTTTAACCGATCGTTGAAATGAGAGACGTACCGAGTACTCGGTAACTATTCGGTACTCGGCCTACAAGGTCAATTTGCCGAGTACTCGGTACGCGGCCAAATTTTGCTCAGGTACTCGGCCAATACCGAGTAGTTGTAAAAAATTGAATTTTGTTCAAAGCAGATTTTACAATAAATAAAAAAGTGCAAGCATATAATATACTGCAATCATTTACAATTCAAATTTAAAAGTCAAATTCAAATTTTGAAAATAATGAAGTTTGTTATGCTTTAATGGAGTAAATCTTATATTTTAATGCCCCAAAGTTAATGAAACTTATTTATTAAAAATGGAGCAAAAAAGGTAATTACAGAAAGTATGAAATTTCTATATTACTACACTGTAAAAACAATTCAGAAACGTTCCTGGAAAATAATAGGCAGCTGATGTGCCCAATCTATGGCAGTAACATGCCTTGCAAAACCCAGGAACGTTTTCCGTTAAAACTCAGTAACTTTCCTGAAAAATCCAGAATCTTCCCGTTTAAAGCCAGTCGTGCCATTGGAACTTTAGAATAATCTTAAGTAGGAATAATATAAAAGCTTGGAACCTTCCTGATTTATCAAGACAGTTCCAAAAACAATATCGTCAACATGGCCAAAGCTAAGCCAGAATTGCTTATAAGTATCAAGCATCTCACCTGATTGCAATTCTTGCAAAGCTACGTAGTCTATACTTAATAGCTCCCTTTGGGAGTTTAATCAGTATAGACGAGCCGTATTCGCACAGAAGCCGGCACACCTTATAAATACTCTCAGTGATTCTTTAAACTGGAAGCTAAAAATATTTTTTACAACAGAGAAAAGTCTGCTTTTGAACAACTTGTAGCAATTCAGGAAACTTTTTGACAAGGATACTTGATATTTCCAGGAAGTGGGTAAAAACCGTTGAAATCCCGAAACGTTACACGGAAAAAGTCAGTAACGTCTCGGAATTTTTTTACAGTGTAAATAGATTTTTGCAACTAACAAAATTATTTATAAGAAGCATTAAAATACCTTTTCTTGAAAAATAAAGCAACGTTAAAAGCACAAATGTGCAGGAACACTGCAGGCACATATTTTGGCATTAAAAGGAATGCATTTTTCAAAGCACAAAATGCAAGCTTATGGATTTAAAGCCTTACGACAAAAGTCGGATTTTCTTACATTCGTTAGCTCACATTTTATGCACTAAAAAAGATGTTCCTTGTAATGCAGAAACACGTGTCTGCAGTGCTCCTGCACATTTGTGCTTTTAATGTTGTTTCTTTTGCTTTTAAAAATCATTATGTGTGGCAGACTAGAAGTTTTTTTTTTTTTTAATTACGCCCACCATGGTTCTTTGAAACATAAGGCGTCTTGCTGCCCAGTATAAAAATGAAGAGGCCTCAAAGGGTGTTAGGGCCTGGAAGTCATCACAATTATGAATATCATGAAAAGAGGAGCAACTATAAAAATGCTCCCCTGTCATTGGAGAAGTCCCCTCACAGAGAGGTGAATCTGCCAAGTTGAATAGAAGTATAGATTGACATAATTTGTTTTGCTTCCAACTTGATTAATCCTAACATTAATGTATTTGCATATTTTTAATTAAAAAAAACTTATTTGTGAAATTATTGACACACACAAACAAAATCTTTTAAATAATGCGTAATTAAATTTCAGCTGGAATTTTGTTTTAAAAACTATTATTTGGACATGGAGGTCTACTACTATTCCAATGATTTCAAAATTCGTTACGTGTGTGTCGGTGGTTCTTCTTAAAACAGAATTGGAACTCGGTACACTGTTAAAACTACAGGTTGCATTCGGCACCTTTCAGGGGTGAAACGCTTGTTCACCAGCGGCACCCAATACGGAGCCGAAATTTCACCTCTAACTAGGGTGAAAACAGGCACCTTTCAAAAAGTAGGCAGCCGGGGTGAAAAGAATGAACCTTCGGAGAGAGAAATGGCACCCTTACTGTAGATCCTCCCCCCCTCCCCCGTATTGTGTGCGTTTTTGAATACAGTTGTGTATTTTTCTTTTTTTAATAGTTTTGTTTTGATTCATGATAGTCTACGTTTTGCACACTTTTCACATTGCATGAATTCAGTACTGGAAATGATTAAAACTTGTAATTACAGCATTTGACCATATTTCAGAGTTTTCAACATAGTTAAGAAGTGCTCATTGCTTTAATTCATCTGATCGTTCTCTACATCAGTGTTTCTCAACCTCTTTTGACCCACGGGTCGGTAAAAACAAATGAAAAACATTCGGGACCTGTGAAATTTTTATCCTTTTCTTAAAAATAAATAAAATAAATAATAATAATTATAATAACTCTCGGGGCGGTAAAAAACTTGTGAAAAAATTCTGCGTACTGATGAGTTTTTTTTGTTTTTTTTTTTTTTTTTTTTGTTTTACAAAGTAATATTAAAGATGAATAAAATAATAAATATCTACAGACTTTATTTGGTATCAAAGAGTTGTCACAAATATATTTAAAGTTAAAGACGAGTAATTATTTGAATAATCATAGTTAAGTTAATGATCATTTGTGAGAAATAACCGCACCGAAAGTAAAGTGTAGATGTACTTATGAATTATTTACATGAACAGCCAAAAATATTCTGGGATATTAAAGTTACGATAAAACAAAATCGTTTCTCAAACGTTCAACATTTCAATCAAAATAACAATAAAATAAAATGCGCATAAAATTTTTCGACAGTTAAAAATTTAAAAAAACTCCTAACACTATCGAATAACCGCTAACAGGAAATGATTCAAACACTTGAACGAAAAAGCAAAAGAAAAAGATAGACGGAGAGAGATTTCTTTTTTATTTTTTGCGCTCGCTACAAGAAGAACAAGAATCATTTTTATTTAGGTTCTCACTTGTTGGTTATTGAAAATATCATTGCGGTTACTATTTCGGTGATTAAATGTTGCTTATCGAGTACTCAAGAAAATAATGATAGATACATTTAGTAGCGTTTTGTGTGAATGATGGAATTTTCACGATAGTAACGGTAACCTGAAAATAAACAACTAACGGTACTACGGTATCGTAACGGACTAACGGTAAATGAAAAGCATTAAACGTACTTTTAACTATGTTTGAAAGCCCTAAAAGCTACAAAGTGATCAAAAGCTGTACTTACTTGTTATTTTAAAGAATTATCCTACAAAAGTTGAGATTTAATCCAATAGTGTACTTCATTCAATGTGAAGGACGTAGAAGCCACGCGTAGTGCAACCTATCATTCGTCCGCCATATTGAAGTGGTTGAATGGTGAATGTATGCCGGAAGCGCATGCGCCAGCAAGTCATTTAGCGATTGCTTGCTGTTTTGGCACCCCTGTCTACGACTGTGCTACTTTCGCACCTCTGCTTTACTTCCTGGCCAGTATGGCACCCTTGGTCACCATGCTTTCACCTTAGGGCGAATATATTCACTCGTCTGGAACCTCTGGTTATAACAGTGTACTTGGTAACTCGGTACTCGGCCGAGTAGTGAAAGGCCGAGTACTCGGTACTCGGCTTCTCGGTCAAAGTGCTACTCGGTACGCCTATGATGAACACGTGCTGCCATCTAAACCAAAACGGTTCAAGCAGCCTGCGATTACAAATTGTATAAATTTTCAAAAACAAAAACACTTCTCTTCAATATCTTATATCTTACATACAATTTCTGTGGATTATTTTTCTGTCGGTATGCGAGATCCTAATAATTTATTTCTGTAGCCTGTTTTTGGTTCCTACACAAGATCTTCCTCAATTCTTGATCAATTTCTTTGATTTACCCCTCATTTGAGAGCTTATAGAGCCCGCTAATGACAAAAATCAGACCTACGGTCGAAAAATAAATTCTTTGGAAACGCCCCTTGCTCTTGCATAACCTTGATGTAGCCTGTAGTTCTTGTGCAGATTTTTTTTTAACTTCAAAATTCTAATATAATTTGCAATTTTTTGCATCGCTTTCGGCGAAAAAAAATTCACAATTAAACCTGTTCTTTTTTTTATAAATAAAGCTCAAAAGCATTGGGCTTAATTGATCGATTACATTGATAAGTATTTTTTGGTAGAGCGTTCGGCTATAAATTAGCTGAACTTGCTCATGCTGACAAATCAGAATGGCGCCAATTCGAATCTGTGCCAATAAATATCTCTTTTACGCCTCTTTTTTTTTCCGTCACAGGCTCTCATAGGCAGGATTGTATTTGCCACAACCCGTTTTTTCACTGTTGCTTTTTCACGAGTCACTCTTCAGTCACACTTTTAATGATATTTATGTTTGCATTGAAAATAACGTACAACCAAAAAGTGAGCGATGATTAAATCATCACAACGTTGTAGTTAACGAGGTTTTGTCGCTGATGTCTTTAAATAACATGCCTTCTTTTGTGCCTTTACTTTTTTCCGCTTATTTAATTCCGTTAACTTTTTTCGATTCTTCTTCATAATGTTCTTCTTTGAAATTTTTAAAGTGAGAAATGCCACAGGTAACGGTTCGAAGCAGAGTACAGAGTTCCGCACGAGTCGACTAGTCATTTATTAAATCTCTAACTTATTTATTATTTATTACTTTATTAACATACTTTAATTTATTAATGCACTTTTTTATTCATTTATTTACTTATTTCCATATTCATTCACTCTTTTACTCACTCGTTTAATTTTCCTCATACATTAGTTACACTGTAAAAAAATTCCGAGACGTTACTGACTTTTTTCGTGTAACGTTTCGGGATTTCAACGGTTTTTACCCACTTCCTGGAAATATCAAGTATCCTTGTCAAAAAGTTTCCTGAATTGCTGCAAGTTGTTCAAAAGCAGACTTTTCTCTGTTGTAAAAAATATTTTTAGCTTCCAGTTTAAAGAATCACTGAGAGTATTTATAAGGTGTGCCGGCTTCTGTGCGAATACGGCTCGTCTATACTGACTAAACTCCCAAAGGGAGCTATTAAGTATAGACTACGTAGCTTTGCAAGAATTGCAATCAGGTGAGATGCTTGATACTTATAAGCAATTCTGGCTTAGCTTTGGCCATGTTGACGATATTGTTTTTGGAACTGTCTTGATAAATCAGGAAGGTTCCAAGCTTTTATATTATTCCTACTTAAGATTATTCTAAAGTTCCAATGGCACGACTGGCTTTAAACGGGAAGATTCTGGATTTTTCAGGAAAGTTACTGAGTTTTAACGGAAAACGTTCCTTGGTTTTGCAAGGCATGTTACTGCCATAGATTGGGCACATCAGCTGCCTATTATTTTCCAGGAACGTTTCTGAATCGTTTTTACAGTGTAATTAATTTTTTAATTCATTCATTTATTTTTTTCCAGCATCTTTTCATTTATTCATTCATTCTTTTATTTACTCATTTATTTGATCAAAACTATCTTTAATAATCGAAAAGAAAATACTTCATTATAAAAACATTTAATTTTTCACTTTGCCCCATAAAAAAATATGGTGAATTTTTTCCTTTTTGTTTTGAAAGCGATAATTTACAGCCAAAAATAAAAAGTACGATTTCAATGCAATTTTATTATAAAATACAATGTTCTTTCTTTATGTACTGAAATTTTCAAAGTAAATTTCCAATTTGTTCGTTTTGAAAAAGCTCAGTCATCATAACCATTTCACTTTGCCCCACGTTCCCCTACTACAGAATAAAGTTTTGAAAATATCTCATTATACTACAACTTAAATGTTTTAACTACTTATTACTAAAGGCCACACATTCCTTTATTTTTAAATACGCTGTGTATGTTTAAATGAAACAACCCAGGCATAGTCCTCATAAAGAATTTCTGTTATTGAAAAAAGGTAGCCTGAAAAGAATGATCTCACACTCAGGCGCCACGTAGGGATAGAGAATGTAGAATTTAAAAAACATGCACATATGTAATGCACTTTACGTCATGGGCTTACTGAAAACTATATATTTTATTATGTAGTGATTATTTATATTTCTATGTAGTCTAAATGAGAGATCTAATACGTTAGGACACTAAACGTGAAATAGAGTGATCACATATGATTCCAGATTACAAAAGCACCTTTTTCAGTGAATAGACAGACATAAAAGACGCATAATAAAACAGCACGTCTCCACTGTGGCTACTTCTTTAACTTCTTCACGTTTGAAGAAAAGTAACAAAAAGCACTTAAATGGGCATATTTTACTTATTTTAAAATTCGTGCGCCTTCTCTCATTAATGTTTCGCAATTAGAAATGTGAAACATTCATAACTTTCCCTTGATTTTACTCAAACCATCTGAGAGACACAAAGTCTGAAGTTTAAGGTTATACTAATGAAGCTATAAAGTTTTATCGTTTTTTGGATAATATTAAGATACTGATGTCTCTAAAACATAAAACAAAGCAATTTAGAAAATATTTGTAGCAGATAAATTATACGATAAACTTCAATTTAGGAATCCTCAAATGATCCTTAAAATCTGAAGTAAAATCATTACCTTAGGATATTCATTTTTACCAAGGAATTACTATATAGTATTTAAATTTTTGACGAAAGCAACGTAAAACAACTCAGCAAATGCATTTTCAACCCACTTAATGTTTTAAATCATTCCTCACTCAACATTTTATTTTCCGAAATTTATTAGTAGTAGCAGATAGTAAGAAGTGCAATTCTTCAAAACATAAGCTCGAAGAAAAAACCCAATTTCCAAAAAACTACAATACGAATTTCCTTCTTTTAAGCATTATAGACTACCATCGATTCAACCAGAAAAAGTCACGTTCTGTTTTGCAATTACAGAACGTTAAAGAGGATTTGATTCCTGGATCTCCGAATTTGTAATTTGAGATGGGAGCAACAAGAAATGAGTTTAAAAGAAGCACCGCAATTATACTATTTGCGAATGTCTGCCAATGGATCAAGATCTTATTGGAGATAATTAGTTTGCAAATGACTTTGGAAGCTGATTGCCAATTAGGATGATTAAAGTCTAAAGTTAAGGCATAGAGCAACATTCAGGTATGTATCTATTTATTTAATGCATTTAAAATACTTTATGAATAGCTTTATTTTGGAAATAAATGCTATAAGTTCATTGATGGTACTTTTTAAAAAGATTTTACAAAAGCGATGTTTTATCCAATTATTTTCTAAACTTTTTTTTTAACCAGCAGAAAATGATTGCGTGATTTTAAAAATAGTTTTGAATGATCTTTTAAATCTTTATAAAGTACGTTAATGATGAGTGTGTTGCTCTTTCTTCATCATTTTTTTTTTCGTGAGAAATTTTTTGGGATCAGTTCTGTGTAAAACAGTACTGTTTTGGTTTTTGATGATCCATAGTATCAATACAAAATTTAAAAAAAGTAGTTTTGGAAGTTACGAAAAACTATTCAAATAAAACTTTAAAAAAATTTGCTTTTCTCCCAGAAATTTTTTAGATAGTGTTTTTTAGATGCTACTATCCTTTTTAAATGTAGCACTATAGAGGAATAGTTTAAATCGCGAAAAATGATATGCACATCTTTAAATTTTCAAGCAGCCACTCATAATTAGTAAATGCAACTGCCTTCGAAATTCGATTCAAAAGGATGAAATAGCATCAATTTGTGTTGCTCAAGCTGCTGTCTTTATATATATATATATATATATATATATATATATATATATATATATATAATATATATTTTTATTTTTGCAAGATGTCATACTGCATCGAAAATGTCTCATTTTAGCGTAAGGTTAAAAGTTCAGGTTCTAATTAAGCTTAAAATTCCCATATATATTTATGCATCAACCAAGACATATTTGGCGAGGCAGTGTTACAGTCAGTTGTCAGTCTAAGATACTAACGGTTAAAACTGGAAAGATAAAATCTTTGATATAGAGTTGTTCTTTTTTATACGATTTCAGAATGCATAATAGAGGAATGTGAGGCAAAGTAAAATATTTATGATAACTATCTTTTTTTCAAAATTAACAAATTTTAATATTGTTTAAAAATTTCTTTTAAGAAAGAGCTTTGTATTTTATGATAAAACTTGCCTTTAAGAGTTTTTTTTTAAATTCTTGTAAAAAAATGAAAAAAAAAAGAATTTTTTACTTTAAAAATTTGTGGAGAAAAATGAAAATGAATTCTTTTTTTCATAAAATATATTTTATTTCATTATTAAAAATATTTTTGTTGAAATGAATAGATAATGAAACAGTAAATTAACATATTAAATAAATAATTGATTTATATATGTGAACTCATAAATGAGTGAATAAAATAGTGAATGAATGAATAACTAAGTGAATTATTAAATGAAGGAAAGTAAATGAATCAATAAATTAACACACAAGCGGTGGTATACGTTATAAATGGCTGAATGAGTGAACGAAATGAACTATTTCACTTTGCCCCATCCACTTTGCCCCGCATGCACTTGACTTATTGTACAATACGTTTAAAATAAAAACGAGCTGATGTCTGCATCACATGACTTCGTTTCATTCCAATTTAATGTCATTTCCCTCATTACTGGCAATTTTAATGTGATTCAATAGTTTACTCTCTGAATATCACCAACATTGGCCAGATCAAAAGAGATTTAAAGAAAAAAAAACGCCAAATTTGTCGCCAAGTTGGCGACAAAACCAGGCGACTAAAAGACTGGCGATATATCGCCAAGTGCCCGCCAAATAATAACACCACTTGAGTGTACATCGAAATTAACGATGATTCCCCCCCCCAAAGGGGCAAAAGACCCCTTTAGAAGCACCCGAATGCAACCAAAAAAGGAGGTGCACAACTAGACCCCACTAGGAGTCTACGTACTAAATTTTAACTTTCTAGGACTTACCGTTCTTGGGTTATGCGACATATATACGCACATACGCATATCCGCACATAAGCACATCCGCAAAAAAGCACATACATACATACACACGTACCAACAGACGTCACGAGAAAATTCGTTGTAATTAACTCGGGAATCGTCATTATGGATATTTCGCGTGTCTATACGTTCTTAGGCTCTTATCCATGTGTGGTCGAGTCGGAAAAAGAAACTCAATATTCATTCGGGGGTGAGTTAAATGGAAATTGAGGTCGATTTTTGGAGTGAAAATGTTTTCGCGAATAAAATACTTCCTTTTTTGTAAAAGGAAGTAATAAACTTAATATTAAATAAAGAAATGCTGCACCGAATATTAGTAGGTCTTAATTAGTTATTTAAAAGGTTGATAACAAGAATTTTATAATAACAAAATTAATTTTTGACTTGCGATCAGATATTACAAAATGAGTGTCCTTTTTTTTTGAAAATTGCTAGTATTATTATACGCCATGATTTCCAGACATGACTTTTCCATGAGTAGCATAGACTACATGTTGTATTACGTGGCTAAAATATTAGATAGTTACTAGATTGGTGACGCTAAAAAGAAGAGTAAATGTTTCACCATTTGACTTTGCCCCACATTCCCGTACTACTGCACGAAGGCTAGCAGTATTAACAAAAGTAAGCAACAATCTTCAATCACTTTTTTCGTCGGAAGTTCATGTTTTAACTTCCTTTTACAAAAAAGAAAGTATTGCATTTACGAAAGAAATTTCACTCAAAAACCGACCTTAGTTTCCATTTTACTCACCCCCGAATGAATGTTGGTTTTTTTTTCGACTCGACCACACGTAGTAAGTGCCTAAGAACGTATAGACACGCGAAATATCCATTTTGACGATTCCCGAGTTAATTACAACGAGTTTTCTCGCAACGTCTGTATGTACGTATGTGCGGATGCGCGTATGTATGTCGCATAACTCAAGAACGGTATGTCCTAGAAATTTGAAATTTGGTACGTCGACACCTAGTGGGGTCTAGTTGTGGAACTTCCTCTTTTGGTTGCATTCGGGTGTTTCTAAAGGGGCCTTTTGCCCCTTTTTTGGGGGGAAATCATTATTAATTTCGATGCTAACTCAAGTGGTATTATAATTTGGCGGGCACTTGGCGATATAGCCACTATTTTGGTCACCAAGTTTTTTCGCCAACTTGGCGACAAATTTGGCGTTTTTTTAAAATCTGGTTTTAATTTGGCCACTTTTGGTGATATTTAGAGAGGAAACTATTGAATCACATTAAAAATGCCCATAATGGTGGAAATGACATTTAATTGGTGTAAAAGGAAGTCATGTGATGCACATATCAGCTTGTTTACTTATTAACGTCAAAGTAATAAATATATATTACAGAATTCCCAAGTTTTTTTTTTTTTAACTTACTATAACGTATAAATGTTTCGTCTTGTATTTAATATATATATATATATATATGCACTTTAAATGGAAAAAAATCTTCTAGTGGTAATACATAAAAAAATAGATCTTACTTGGTTGAAATTCAGCAAAAGCAAACTAAAAGAGACAGGCATTAATACGTTATGATGGTCTGAATTCTTAACAGATAGTACAGTTTGCATCCATTAATGACACAGTTGATTTTTGCTCCTTCTATGGAAAAGAACATAAAATATATAACGCACTTTTATTGCTATCACGTTATAATATTCCATCAGAAAAAAATGGTATTATGGATTGAAAACTCCAGGATTTGTAAGTGTGATAGAAAACCAATTTGCAAACAAAACTTTAATACATTCGTAATTGTTATTTACTGAATTCCGTTTCTTCTTAAAATATGTTTTTTTTTTCTAATTAATTATAAGTTGACAAAATGTAAACAATAAAATGCATTAAATAAAATTTCACCTAGTTAGAAATATATTTAAATTTTTGAATGAAAAGTTTCCGTTCATTGACAATATATATTGTTTTAGTTTATAACCACCGAGTGGATTATAAATATTAAATTTACTGTTACTAAAAATATTTATAATTAAAGATGAACTATTACACTGAAAAAAGTACCATTATGTGAAAATGTAATTTATGTTTTTCAAAAAAGAAAGTAACAGATTGAACCAAAATGGAAAAAAGAGAAGATAAAAATAAATAAATAAATAAACAACTCTCACATCCTATTTGCCCACGGAGGTTTTCATAGTATCCTAAAGAATTAACAATCATTTACTATGTAATCGTTTGCAGTGAAGTGTGTTGTTTAGCTTGGCAATAAAAGTTAATGGCCTGAAAACTGCTAAATCTTCAAAATATATACTGTGTGAAGGTGTTCAACAACACATTTTTTACGTATTTTGAGCGTAATATTTCTTGCCATGTCATGATAGATAAAAAGTTGTTTTGGCAAAACGAAATATTACATAAAGCACTCTTTTTTTAAAACCATTGACTTAAAAGGTTGATGCATAGTTTATAGAATGTTCGTTTTCAGAAAATGTTTGTTTTTCTGAAATGATGGATTTAAATAATTTAAAAAAATACTCGGACAATTTATAATGAGCGAGATTTCTAGTTTAAAATTCTACTAAAGATTCATTCACTATTGTAAGTTTTAATTGTAAGTTCTGTAATAATGCCCCGTTGCCTCACTGATTCATGTTCCCAACTGAAAAGTCACTGGCCTCTGAAAATAAGCTGGAAAATTGAGTAAAAAGTCGACAACTCAAACTGAAAATCTCAATAAACAAGATCAGTTGGGGCAGTAAGAAATGAAGGGATGTAAGTAGATTTTTTTTAAGTTTTGGGTAAAGCATGTTCGAAGTTAGGTAGACTGCTATTGAAAACTTTTTCTCTAAATCTTGCTGTATAGTAGCACTGACCAGAACCTCTTGCCCCAAAATAGGGGTAGTTTTTTTCTTTTTCTTTCTTTTTTTTTTTTTTTACCAATTAGGATAGACCGACCAGTGAGTGAACACCACCCAGTGAATGAACAGCGCGTCATTTTTTTTTAAAAAAATAAGCTTCCAAAATTTTTTTTCTGAAAAAATTCACTACAAAAACGTTCTTTATTGATATTCTAAGCTATCTGACACCTAATTGGTTACTTTGGATACGTATTTTTTTCCTGGAAAAAATTTGAAATTTTTACTGCCGTGAATCGTTTTTTCGCTCTTTCAAAATAATAAGGCTGGTTTCGTGCTAGCAATCATTTTGATACATATTATTTTTATCCAAAAATTTAATTTTTTAATTCTACAGAAGAAAAATTAAGTATACATAGATAGGCTATGGATTTAAATTGTTTCGGTCAATGCAGAATGTGTAGATTTTCAGGTAGAGGGGTGTTCATTCACTGGGTACGAAAAATTGCGAAAACCCAGTGAATGAACAATGGCAAAATTTCTTTTGATTTAAAAAGAAATTTGAATTTTCTTTGAGATATTTTCATTTTCGTACTTTTTGTAATGCAGATAGTTTTATATGCTTATTTATTTATGTATTTCATTATATATTTTATGATTTCTTTATTTTTGTCCTTGCAAACAATGCACTTTTTTCTGAGTTTTATCTTTTATCTATCTATAGCTTTATCTGTATATTAACCTACCTACCTACATCTATCTTTCTATATCTTTATCTCTCTTGATAGATAGACAGGTAGATAGAGAGATAGAGAAATAGAAATATATATACAAAGAGAGAGAATAGATAGGTATATATGTAGGTATGTTTGTATATAGATAGATAGATAAATAGATAGAGGAATATATAGAGATAGATATATAAAAAATAAGCGGTAAATAGATATATAGGTAGATAAATATAGAGATTGAATAGATAGGTAGATAGAGAGACTAATATATAGATAGCTAGGTAAAGAGGCTGATATAGAGATAGTAGGTAGATATATAGACAGGTAGATAAACCGATAGATATAGATTGGTAGATATTTAGATGTACAGACAGATAAATAGGTAGATAGTTGGGTAGATAGACAGATAGATAGATAGATAAGTATATGGATAAGTAAAGAGATAAGTAGATAAATCTATCGATAAGGAGATAGATAGATAGATAGGTAAGTAAATAAGTGGACAGATAAGTAGATAGATAGAGAAGTAGATATATAGATAGATAAGTAGATAAATAGATTGATAAGGAGGTAAGTAGATAAATAAGTAGATAGATAGATAGATATATAGATTCATACATACATAGATAGATAGATAAGTATATATATAGATAGAAAAATAGATAAGTACATTGCTAAATAGGTAAAGGGACATAGGGATAGATAGATAAGTTCATATATATATATAGATAGATAGATAAGTAGATAGATAGATAGATAGATAAATATATAGACAGCTAGATACAGAAAAGTAGATAGATAGAAAAATAGATAAGTACATTGATAAATAGGTAAATAGACATAGAGATAAAACGATAGATGTGTAGATAGAAAAGTATATTGATAGATGGATGGAGATATAAAAAGATAAATATAGATAGATAGATAGATATAGAAAGTTATAGAAATAGATAGATAAATAGATATAGATAGATAAATAGATATAGATAGTTATATAGATAGATAGATAGATAGATTTCAAAGAAACTTAGTTTCTTTTTGAATCAAAATTTATCATGTTCATTCACTGGACCAATTTGTGTTCATTTACTGGTTCGGGGTGTTCATTCACTGGGTCGTTGTGCCATTTTCTCTTTAAACACCTAAAAAAGTCGGAAGTGGTACCATTTAAGTTTCCGCGATTTTTTCGAGATATTTACATAGAACAATTAAAATAATTTAGCTATCACGATCTCTATAGTATAGAATTTAAAATTACTAGGATTTTTAAAAAATGAAATTGTGCTTAACTGTTCATTCACCGGTCGGTCTACCCTATACAAGTCATCTTCAAAATTATGTTTTTGCACTTGCACTCGCTTTTGCTACCAGGTTCTTCAACTTATTCAAGGAAACCTCACACGTAACACCTGCAAATCGATCTTGCAGCCTTAAGAAATCAGAATTACTTCTTTTCCGCTTAAGTTTTTCTAATAATGGATACGAAACATGAACAGATTAAAGTACATGAATTTGTTTTATGTGTTTGGTGGTTAGCCGTTTTATGTAACTTAAATCCATTTTCTAAAATTTTATGAGTAGTTTTGTTATTTTGTTCCAAGTACTCTGCTGTTTTTTATTCTCTATAGCTGCTATAACTATTTTACTCGGCACGTAATATGGAGAGGTAGGGTCTTCGTCGGAACCAGCTATAAAGTTTTTGAACGATCACGAATTGTCTATTAGCCTTACTTGACCAAAGTTGATATTGCTCTGATTTTCCAGATAACCATGACAACGGTTGTTTTTAATATTTATTTAGAGAGCGAAATTTTCGTCGTCATAGTTACAAATCGCTAGCGGTTTGATTTTATTCATACTTTTTTTAGAGCTTAACTCTAGACTTTCCATAAAAAATATTTTTTTTTTTTGTAAAATTACGTTTTTTCAGGAAAAAAATATATTTAGATGGACTTAAAACAGCAAATTTTTATCTAAATACAAAATTTCTAGATGGCTAATTCCCATTAGTTGAGATTGATAAGAAATAAAACTACATAGCGCTATGAGCTGTAAATAATCCTTAGGTTAAGTGTACTGGCGAATGTGGGACATACAATATTTATATTTCCTGCCACTTCCCAACTGCCATTCCTTTTTTACACTGTAAAAAAATTCCGAAACGTTACTGGTTATTTCCGTAGAACGTTTGGCGATTTCATAGGTTTTCATCTATTTCCACAAAAAATCAAGTATCTTCACAAAAAAGTTTCCTGAATTCCTAAAAGATGCACGAAAGCAGACCTTGCACTGGTGTGAA
This sequence comes from Uloborus diversus, assembly GCF_026930045.1. Taxonomy (NCBI): domain Eukaryota; kingdom Metazoa; phylum Arthropoda; class Arachnida; order Araneae; family Uloboridae; genus Uloborus; species Uloborus diversus. The sequence goes on along the minus strand of NC_072738.1, from coordinate 48,122,576 downwards.
AAATATTTTTTGCTACCAGTTTAAATATTGACGGAGCGTGTTTATTAAGTGTATCGGCTTTAGAATGTTTATGGCCCGTCCGGAATGACTAAGCTTCCAATGGGAGCAAATAAGACGCTGGATGCCTACAACTTTGCGAGGCCGGAATTGCATGCAAGGAATATGCTTGGTGCTTGCTTGCAATTTTCTCGTAGCTTGGCCGGGGTTGCTCCAATATTTCTGGAGCTTTCTTAGTAAATCAAAAAGGTTCTAATCAAATAAATTAAACCAATTTAATTTTTCTAGAAGGTTTACGACTGGCTTTAATAGGGGAGATTTCTTAATATTTCAGAAAGGTTACTGACTTTTATCGGAAAACGTTCCTGGTTTTTGTAAGATATATTACTGGCTAAAATTGGGCACATCAGCTGCCTATTATTTTCCAGGAACGTTTCTGAATCGTTTTTACAGTGTATGAATATGATTCGTATTACCGATTGCTCACAGGGCATCATATGACGGATGCAAGCTTATTAGCTATTGCCGTTCCATCCCATTTGTAGAAACAAGAGACCCATCGAGTAGGGCTCTATCGCAATTCGTGATTGCGAAAAATATAATTTGAATTCATGACGTCAAAATTCAACAAAATGCTGGATGCTAAATGTTTTAAATTTTTGTTCATTTTACTTTATTTTTTTAAGAACTGACTGTTTAGTCTCATAGTATGTCTTCTGGATCTCAGTGCCTGTATACATGATGCGTTTAATTTGTGCATGAGCCATCAACGGTTATAAGACTTGGTTAACGGTTATAAGAGCTTGCAATAAAAAAATAATGTCTTAAAGTAGGGTTTTATTCATATGTTTAGATGCGCTTTTCCCTTTCTCTCGCTTTTCGGTTAAATATTTATGTTTCTAAGAGTTACAAACAATAACAATGACGACACGGGATAACATTATTTCCACCACCCTTTACCTTAAATTAAGCAACTTATTAATGTTCATTAATAACAAGCTTTGCTTTAACTTTAGATAAAAATTATTTTCGTTCGTTAACGTATTCAAGCTTTACTTTTTATTCGAAAGCATAGTTCGAATTATTTCTATTTACCTTTAAAATAGTTTTGATATTTGTGGCAACAATGTTTTCGTGCAGATTTATTTCTAACTCACTGATGATTTCTGCTTGGCGGAAGTCATTGCTATGAAACGGCTCAAGGAGAAAAAGTAAGCTATTAATCTGTTTGGAGCTATTAAAGGATGAAATGGATCGTACAAAACTTCTGCAAATAATAGGATCTTAAAATACGACTGGACGAAATATTTGTCGATAAAGTTTTATTTCCCTTGAAACCCATAAATATATCTTCACCCAAGCACGGATGAAAGAGAGAAATTTATCGTTTAATAATAGAACGTTTCGCTGGTTTGTTTGATAATATTTTATGTATAACATAAACAGTGGTGTGTTGTTCTGTATCCGTACTGTTTATTAACTCATTAATATAAAGACATACGTAACTGGGAAGAAATAATGGGGGATAGAAATGAAATTATTTGGCAAAGTACTCATAGAAAAATATGATGATAGTAAAACAATGGTTTCCTTGTGGGATATCGTGTATTTCTTGTTGTTAACTAAAATTATTTAAAAAAAAAAGCAGAAATAAATACTAAGAAATAGAAACAAATCACACCTAACTAAAATGCTCGTTTTAAATAAATAAAATACATAAATAGATAAACAGAGAGCAGGCAAAATAATAAAAACTTAGGGTGGTTGAACAAAAACTTTTTTTCATCTTGAATCCAGGACATCCTCTATTTTTTTCAAACTTACTAGTAGTATTATATGCAGTAAAAGTTTTAGCTTATTGCTCAAATTTTAAGTGGATGATCATGCTCAAGGACCCCTTAATTTAACATTAGCCGTATCATAGAAAATGCCAATAATTTAGAAAAAATTAATTTATGCAGCTGTTTTTTTTTTTTTTGTAAATAATTATTTTATTAAAACGTATGTGCAAATTACTAGTGTATATGATAATATGTAGCATTATTTTTTCAGTTCTGTGTAATTTTTTAACCCCCCCCCTACCCATACTTATGATGTTTGGAGGATGGGGTTGAGCACCCTCTTTCAGTTGAAATGGAAGCTAAAACTCGTTCAGTATATTACTATCCACAAGTCTAAAAATATTGAGGGGTGTCCTGTTATTTAGGAGAAACCTTTTTTTTTTACATGTGTTCTTGAACCACCCTAAGGAACATTTATGGAAAAGACCTGGTCCATTTCAAAGAAACAAAACTCGTATGTCACGCCACATTCGAGTTTGCCAACTATTGGGTAAATTTAAGTCTCTACTAAAAATAAGGTTTAAGTCTCTCACCATCAATCAACTGTGTTGTATTAGTCTATTGCACTCTCTGAAAAACTCTTGTAACTAGTGACCTGTTAGAGTTAAAAAAAGACATGATTGTTGGAACGTGCTGCTCTGAATTCTAAGGAAATAAAAAGTCAATCCTTTTGCATATGCAAAGACTATTGTAAGGCACTATGACTGCATAAACGAAATGCGATAATGTGTCGCCTGAAAAGTACAAAGAGGAAGGGAAACAAATCTTTTTAACAAGTTTATATTTTATGTATGGTCTGTTGTTAAATTAAACTGCTCCAATACACTGTTAAAATCGGGACACTACTTTTGGGATACTCTGTTAAAGTTATGTATCAACTTTTATCAAAATGTCCTTGCAACTTATTTTAAAGTTACTAACACCACTGTTGTTTTATGTCTGAAATAAATTCACTAGAAAAGAAGTGAAATACATGTTATGACTGATGTACTGATTTCCATCCCTTTAGCAGATTCAATCCGTGACATGAACTGACACTTCTATCATTTTCACTTAACAACAGTTCAGGTTAGTGAAGATTTTCTTGCTGTGACTACTACATTTTATGTAGTTTTGGGATTGGGGCATTTATAGAAACATACAAACTTAACTTAAATTCTATGCTTATCTTAAAATTAAGCTTAGATTATTGAAGCGTAACTTAAATTCTAAGCTAAACATAAGTTTAGCTTGTTCAAGCTGAACGTAAACTTAAGCTTTGCGTATTCAAGCCTAACTTAAATTCTAGGCATTAATTAAGCGCAGCTTAAAGTTAAGCTTAGCTTATTAAAGCGTAATTTAATTTCTATGACTTGACTCACACCACTGTTATTCTAGCCAGTTAGTATTTTTAAATTCATATCAAAATTTTTTGAATAACATTTTGTTCTAAAATTTCTGAACTGAAGAAACACGAAATCAAAATTAGCATGCATATTTTAACAGGAGCATCCTACAAAACATATAGTCGTAATTTAGTTTGTGCAGACTGTCGTTATTTTTTTATCACTGAAATTCAGTTTTTGAAATGCTATCTGCTAATTTACCACTAGCAGTAATTAATATTACAACTCACCTCGTTTTCTATAATGCATTTGTAATGAACAAAATCAAAACCAATCTCAAGTCGGGAATCTACAATTAACGAATAAACTAAAACAGTTGCTAAGTATATGTGCAGACTAAAAACAAAAACTGAAACTTCATTTCATTTGTTAGTTTATTACATAGAGTAAAAAGGCAATTACGTGACCAATTGTGCAATTGCGAACGAATAGAAACACCTCGATATTCTGCACACCTGAGGCTAATGCGAAACGTATACGCAAAGCCATTCCATCCTTGTTGTAATTGCAACAAAATCAGGTTTTGAGTATATTTGCAATGCTCATCGGATTGTGCCCCAGGTGATGACTTGATTAATATCCGAAATTTAGGATTACTGCCATCCAGATGGAGAAGGCGATGTAGATACGTCAGTTATAGAATAACTCTGTCTGATAACTTTGAGGTCATTGAAGTCAAACTTCAGTTGAGGTTTAGGCGAAGACTCAAAATACTCATTTGTTTTGTAAAAAAGTGCATGTTTTGAAAACTCGTGATTTCAGTAAGCTTATATTGTCCAATTTTTTAATCATTAAATGCTGAACTTTTATTTGGCAACATACTGAATTTAGTCTTCCAACATTTGTTTAGGAGTTTTTCCTCAGTTACCTTTAAAGAGATTCAAAATCCTTTATATTAATTGATTAACAAATATTGAAGACCTCTTTTATGGCCAGGATGCTTGCACACTGAAAATATTGTTAAATGTATAGATATTTTTAATTTTACTTAGCATGTGAAAAAAATATTTGTATCATTTGTTGCATGTAAGAGAGAGCAGGGAAGAATAAGTGGGCTGGAGTACTGTTGCAGCTCATCTGCAAATCGTCTGATATAAAACATGAAGGGAAAGACTCTTAAATAGATGTAGTAGCTTTACTCCTGATGGATTCTGATGTACTACATACACTGAATAATATAGATTTTTTTTTCTTTTTTTTCTTTTGGCATGAATGCAGCTGTCGCATTCCTAGTTTATTTCTCCAAGGTTTTCTTAAGTTTGAAGCACGTGACAAAGTCAATTTTTCTGTAAAGAATGAAAAAATTCCACTTAAACGGTAAAGTATTTTTACTATGTTTACTAATGTTAAAAACCTTAAAACAGACAAGTATATTTTTCCTTTAAAAATCAACAATGCGTTTCTTAAAACTATTAACCACATATTATTGCACAGAATGTTGGATTTTCAAGCATTTTTCTCATGACAATTAGTAAAAGTCTAAGACTTTTTCTAAAAGTTCTATTAAAAAATCAGATACTAAAAGCCTAAGATTATTAAAGAAATTAACAAAATTTCAAATGGATTTAGAATTATTTTAATCAAATAGGCAAATATCGGTCGGAGGCTGTAAAAATAATTCGTCTACATAAATAAATAAAAAAAGTTTTAAATTCTCTGCAGTCAAATATTAACAATAAATAGGCAAAATGTGTTTCTTAACTACTGAACTACTGTGATTTAAGTCTAGTTAAGGGCACCATTTAAAAGAAAAATCATTTAGCGGTAGTTCGAAATATGGGCTTAAACAATTAATGAAAGTGAAAAGTACTATTGTTGTTCTCGCATACTAAGATGACTTAAATTAGAAAAACTTAGTACGTACTTTGTAACAATCTCAATAAAACTTAACTCATACGTCTTGAAAAAAAAAAAAAAAAAAAAAAAACTTTCATATTTACACATTTTTCTTTTGAATACTTCTTGCTTCAGATACTCGATCGCCTAGTATGTTTAAATTCCGAAGGTTCTTATTTCTTTTAATGCTAAAGAAAGTTATGTTTGATGTTACTGGAGTTCCAATCGCCTTGTGATTTTAGCAAAATGTCATCCTACTCAGTTTTGGCAGCTAAAAAATCCTGTAAAAATGGGGACGATTTGATTTTTCTTACACTTGTTTTAACTGTTGAAGGTGTTCTTAAACTTGATGTTAAAGAAGAAAAAAAAAGCAATTTAGATTTCCCTTCCAGGATAACATTGTTAGAAAACTTTTTCCCGTTTTCCCAGCAATAGCAACGTTAAAAAAAAAGTTTAGAGTTTGTTAGATTAATTCAACTATATTATCTAAAGAATAAACATTAATTCAGTCCGAAAGAGAAAAAAATGGGTCTTCATGTTTGCATAATTTGTATTTTTAATACAAAACTTAGTGATTTAGAGTTCAATTTTTTCTATGTATTTTTATCTACAGTGACGTTTCTTCAACTAGTTTGATAGGGGAGACCGGGGTTAGTTGTTACAATTTCTTTCAATATTTTTTACGCGAAACTATTTCAAGTATTTACATGAATGAAACTTTAAAATGTATCTAGATAGTTTAACATTCATAAAATATTTTTTTTTAAAAGATTAGACGCCACTACTTCAAAATATTTTAAGTTTTTTGAATATATGTACATTGTTGCAACTTATCCCAACACGGGGCATGTTGTTACACTATATGGGGTTAGTTGTTACATGAGATATATTTTAGTAATAAAATGAATTTTACACATTTTGTGGTTTGTTCTGTTACAATTTTAAAAATTCTTAACCACGTTAAAAATCAAACTTTTTGGCTTTACAAAATTACTTCATTAATTACTTATTCTGATAAACTATCATCATTATATTCATTTTCCACGCGAATAACAATTTTTATAAGCTCATAATTTATCAAACTTAGCACATCTGTCATGTGCCCGTTTGTCACAATTACGACATTGAAGTCATTTAGTTGGTTTTTTGGGTTCTGAGTACGATTTACCGCACTTTATACAGAACCATCTTCATCCGAAGGACGCACTGTTTGGACGCACCTTTTTGAACTTTTTTTGTCTTTGTCTCTGTTAAAAACCATTTCCTTTTCAGATTTGTGTTTCCCAGCTTCGGCTTACAAAATATTTTTTACTGGTGTAGCTGTTAAAGTGGCGCTGACCTATGGTTTCCGCTTGGTCTTATCCATATTCCACTTGGTTATGGTCCTCACTTCTGCACAGTCTGCAGCGTTGGAGAAAGACCTATATTCGAATAATATAATATTATTTATATCATTGTTATTATTATTTATTAAATCATACATAATAACAATAAATCAAATCATAGAATGAAAGAGATCAGAACTTTATTATTATTATAGTCATCCAACTACAGTATTTTATATGAATTAAATCATGCAATAAAACAGATCAAAAATACTACTTACCACCACTAGCATTTTTCATCTTATTGCAGAATCTCTCTAATGTCATGAAATTCATCGGCTGCTTTTCGTAATGAACTACCTGTAATTACTTTTTTAACCACATCCAGGTATGTTTCTTTAGGTGTTTTGCCCCTGTCCGTCTTGTTTTTAGCGTGTCCTGCTATATTACCTTTTATAAGAAAACATAATATTAAATTAAAACTTGCATGGGGGCAAGTTGTTACTTGTAACAACTTACCCTAACAAAATTGTAACAACTTGCCCCATGTGATGGCACTTCAAATCTTGGCACATATTACTGGTAATATATCTTTGTACAAAACTTTTAAATATGTTAGCACTTACCTGAAAATGTAATTCTTTACGTGGTATAGAAATCAATTCGTTATCTGCAACGGCTTCGTCACAATAGAAAAATAACAGAGGAAATAAAAATTACTTCCAAACTCAAAAAATTGTTTTCCTTGAGCACTCTCCCTGCTACTGACTGCAAGCACTCCAGCAATCGTCAGGGAATGCAAATGGGTGAGTGATATCATCTAGTGCAAGGAAAGTCAGTTTCTACTGGCGGTTAATTTTAAATTCGAATGTAACAACTTATCCCGTGTAACAACTAACCCCGGTTTCCCCTACTTTATATAATGCTTGAGCCTATTATTACACTTGATAACTTTATATTTTGTTTGACATTTCTTGCTGAAATTTATTATTGTATTTGGTTTTATATTTTGCTTGATCATTCGTTGGAAGGGATGCAGTGATATCCCTTCAACTAGTTTGATATTTTCGAGCCTATTATTTCACTTGGTTTTATATTTCGCTTGGCAGTTCATTTCATGCATGAGTTTATTATTGTACTTGGTTTTTCATTTTGTTTGATCATTTGTTTTATGATTGATATTTCTTCAATTTAATAAAGATGTGGTGCTAGTTGTGAAAATTTTGGCGTTTTCCATTTCGACACTATAGCCATTTTTTTTAGCGTCATAGCATATTATTAAATTCAATTCAAATCCTTTGCTATTACTTTTGGGGTAATTTCTATTCTTGTATTTAAAAACTATTGACTACGGAAATACACGGGCACTAGAAGTATTTAAAATATTTATTTTTGATGATAAAAAAAAACACAAGATCTAAATCTTTCATAGTGAAGATGTATGAACGTTAAATGTTTATAATTTAATAACACGTTTATGAAATTCTTTGTTCTTAAATTCTTTGCGTCGTGAAATAATGAAAATGTTTTCCTTCTATGCGCGTACTTTATAATTATTTTTTAAAAACTATCTTTTGTCCTTAACAAAGCAGAAGTTGTAATCATGGATTTTGAAATTAAAAGCTTCTGACAAAAAAGTCTCGTTCATTGAAATTTTAATACAGAAAGAAGAAATTTAATCAGGGTTTTGAACGGATAAAAGGCATCATACTAGTGTAGTAAAGTGTTTTAAATAAGTTATTTTTTTTAATTGTAAGAAAAAAAAAATCATAGACACCTTTCGGAACCTTGCTTAAAATATCGTGAATTAATGAAGTCACGATTTTAAATTAAATTGCTTAGTTCTTTTATGTTGCTTAAATTAAGCAACATAAAATGTTTTCTTAAGAATTTTAAGTCTTGGAGCTACCTAACATTAAAGGTTTAGATTTATTTTCTGCACATAGAGAAGGTTTAAAACGTAGAATAGAGTTTAAGCTTACTGGAAAGCGTTTGGTGTTACATAAATGTACTCAATTTGAAAAATACCAGTGAGTAGTAAAGTTAAATTTTTTTCTTATATATTTCAATTTGAATCGTTTACAATTCGAGTTAAAGGGGCCCCGGACACATTTTGAAAAAAAAAATGTTGGAAATTTTTTGCACTGATTCATCATCTATTTAATAAGCAAAATCATAACATAAATACGAAAAAAATTTTAATTTAATTAATTAACAGAAAATGAGGTTAATTTAAATCGCTAAAACTTAAAATATTCTTGGTCAATTTTCAATTCTTTTTTCACAAAATTATGCACAAATATCTGAGTTTTGATTTTTATTCGGTGATTTAAAAAATAATAATTCAATAAAAAATAAAAAACATTTGAAGAAAAATTCTAAGATACTATTAAAAAAAAGCACATTTTTTGCAGCAAACATTTTTTTTAATTAGCCAAATAAACATTCAAGTAAATTGTTGGAAAAAGATATGCTCCAAGTTTCATTTCTTTATCGTTATCAGTTCCTGACTAATAAGAGTTTGAATGCAAAAAATCGGGAAAAATTGTATCATGGTGAATATTACACGTTTAAAGTTTTGAAGTTAAATGTAATGTTAGTTAAATGCATGCATAATTATATCTTTCGTTCTAATTAATAAAGAAACAAGATTCAAACATCCTTTTAAGCAGAAAAAAACCAAAAAGTGTTTTAAATGATCAAAAAAAAAAAAAAAAAAAAAAATTGACGATTTTTGTGTCCCGGATCCCTATAATTCTAAAAAAAAATAGTTGACTATTTCTTCTTGAGGTTCGCCAGTTATCATTAGTTGTGTCTCCTGGATTGGCACTAACCTGTCGGAAACTGGTTGGCGTTTAATTGGATTAATATTGTTGGAGTAATTGGAATTGAATGAGCAAGAGAGTTTGATAGATCGAGAACAAGATAAGAAAAAAAGGAAAAGAAAAGGTTTTTTTCCATTGCATGCTTTAATTTCAGTTGTAGTAACAATTTTTACCGTAAAATTTAAGAAATAGTTCTTTAAAGTACAGCTAAGATTTTTCTTCCGTGTTTTTCTTTCATTAAAAGCTCTTTAATTTTCCTGAAATAAGTTGTAGCAACAGCAGAAAACAATTTACTTTTCTCACATTCTAGTTCAAGTTTGTTGTGCTTTCATTACACGACTATACTCAGGTCATAAATGGACACATGTCAAAAAAACGCAATTTAGAATTGTGCCAAAAACAGGAATTAACTTTATGGATTCAGGTTTTAGGCAAACAGGAAAGACCAATGCTTTTCTCCCTACTGATATGCATTAACAGTTTAATTTTTACTAAATTACAATGAAAAGCAAGGGGATGCAAATGCAAAAATTTAAATTTTAGTAATACTCAGTACAAATGGTACGCAAACTTCTCTGTTTTGGGACAAGAGATGGTACTAGTGTCCTGGTTGGTGCTGCCATGCAGCATGATTTAGAAAAAAAAATGTATGATAGTTTACATAGGATCTGAAGTTAAAACGTGCTTCATTTGATACCTTAAAAAATCCACTTACATCCCTTTGCTTCTCAGTGACGTAAGAAAATGTTTCATATTTCAATTTGAAATAGTAGAGAATTAAAAAAATAAATTTCGATGGAAATGATTATGCATAATCGACGATGTAAGTTTTTGTTTGCTGAAAATCAACTTCAGCAAACAAAATGTTCTCAATTATTGCAGCCCTTTTACGATGTTAATGCAGTTTTTTCTAGCTTATAGCCACAAAGGAAATGAAGAGATTTTTAGAATTTCTGTGATAGTTATACTTCAAATGAGGAACTTAAAATGCAATCAAGTAAAATATTTGACACCTTAGCTTAGCACAAAAGTACATAAAAATGAAAATACTTTTCATTTGTTCTATCACATTTAAAGAATGAATTTTAACTCTAACCATTACTGGAAGTAGTTTTAACCCATCAGAAATGAACTCTAAGAAAAACGAAAACTATTCAAAATATGCCAGGCTTTCTGAATGTTCTAAGAGCCAGTGTAACTTCGAGAGTAAAGAAGAAAGACTTTGTGCTTCTATTATTTCATTGAGCCACACAGTTGAAATGGAAAAAAAAAAAAAAAAAACTCTTTTGAATAATTCAAGATTTTTTTTATCACGCCTGATGGGAATGCAATGAAGAAACATTAGCATTTTTACCTTAGTGTGATGGGCATTAGAATAAAATATTCTTCAAAACGATTTTTACTGCCAAATCAAAAATCATTATTCTATACTTAAAGTAAAACCTTTTCTTGATGAAACGGTAAAAGGAAGATAACAAGCTTAAGTTATCTTGCATTCATATTTGGTTTTTGAATAGTTTATGCAATAAACTGTTCAGACATTATTATTTTTATGCACTGGCTAAAGCCGTGCAATGGATTGTGCATTATTTTCACTGCTTAGTTTTCAAAATCATGCCTATTAAGGAACTGTTTGTGGTTAGTACTTAGATCACTTATTCTTGTTGTAGTACTCTCATCGAGGAGCGACAAATTCTAATACGTTTGTTTTCAATCAGATGTCTATGTTGTTTTCGTAATTTTTAATAGTAATTGTTGTTCTTTTAAAATTTCTAAACTACCCACATTTTTATTGTTGGATAAATAACTTTCTTTTACATTATGGTCATTAATTGTTTTTTTACACTCAAACAATTGATGATATTTTGCAAAAGCACCACCAGTGATTTGAAAGACATTGATATTGAAGGAAGCACTTGTTGCTACATACCTACATACATGCACCCTAGAGATTCCCGTTATCTATCATTGTTAGGACTTAAGCGGTTTATTGATCCTATGGTTAGTGGTTTATTAAAATTTTTGAAGGTTTATTCAAAATATCAGTATGGTTTAACCACGCAGGGTAGGATGAAAACATTATGGTAACTAAGAAAAATATCAGTTTCTTAATATCCGTACTTGTGGCTACAGCACACCAATTGTCAATTCTTCATAAAAGGTGGCTGAAATTGAACTCACTATTTTCAAAAATTCATATTCCTGTTCTACCCAGCGAATCTGAATGGCACTTCAAATATGTGTTATGTAAATTATACGGAAGATATTTTTGAACCATAAGTGTCGTCTTGATTGTGAAATCTTTTAGCTACCATTTAGATATTTGTTTAGAAGTACATTTCCCTCTATTAGCAGAAATTTAATCTAATTTCCTTGTATTTTTTGTCTGTAGAAACGAAGTAGTGTCAGTTGTATTTAATCTTCCCTGAACTTCACACTGTATTTGTTCATTTTTATTATCTTTGCGCATTGGTTCCACGCCATTTGCGGACAAAGTACATTTCTCAGAGGTTGGTATCTATTCGTTTATGAGGCAACATTTTCTGTGAATCACCATTTATCACTAGACATTTTTTTAACACTCAGTTTTCTAGAGGAGACACCTAGGCTCTCATAGAGCAAAATTGTGCGGGAAATATCATTTATCAAGAATATCGAAGCCAAATAGCTACCTAAACCATGTTCCGTAATCATGCGACATGGATGATAACGATTTTCTGCACCTTGAAAAGATTCCGATTGCCTGTGGCCAGGTCATTTGTAAAAACATTCCAGTTTTTAGGTTACAAATGTATGGTACTAGTTAAGCACATCTTTAAGAGGTGAACTTCAATGAAATCAATAAGTGGATACTTGAGAAAAATGTTGGCCTGACTCACCATATCAAAATTTTCCAGGGGGAGTGAGAGGGACGGTATACTCAATACATTTTAGAGTGGAAAACAAAAATATATACATATGCGCATTTCCATTAGCTTTCTAAAATCCAAAGAGGCCAATTTCCCTCCTCCCCTCCTCATCTCTCGAATGACAGGCCAAATGTAGGGGAATGTGGGGCTAATTGAAACAGAGATAGTGATCCAAAGTGAAATGGTAAAATATTTTACTCTGTTTGCGGAGTCGGCTATCTGGCGATATTTTAACTATGTCATTAAACATTAGCTGATTTTAGTCAAGAAACAGTTAACACTAAAAATGAAGGTGCAGGTTACTATAGGACTTTTCAACGTTCGATACTGATATTTTTATATTTTACTATCTTTGCGAAGTTATTTCGCAATACTTATCTGGCCTACTATGTTATTAAACATTGGCTGATTCCATTCAGAAAACCGTTTCCCCGAATATGAAGTTATAGGCTACTATAAGACTTTTTTAACGTTGGATACTGATAATGAGATATTTTAAGCGTATCAAAAATAATTTTTGCTGTTACAAAATGATTAAGTTATTCTTAATAACATTTTGAAATATTAAAATAAGACCACCGATGTTCTTGCGCAGAACTTAATTATTTTATATATGTTTTATTGTTTTAATGTGAAGGAAAATTTAACCTGGGCATGTGGGCAAAGCGAATTAGTTATATATTTTCAGTTTTTTGTTAATTCCTTTATGTGTTCAAAAATTTATTTATTCGTCGAATAGCTCTTACGCTTTCATTCATTTATATTCGTCACTTACTATTTATTCAATATTTTCAAATTGTTCATTAATTATTTTTATTCATTCATTAACAATATCATGTATTTGGTTATCTATTCTAGTTTATTCACCCGCTTAATAACAGCTTAAAAATAATTTTTATAACTAGTTTGAGATGCATTGGTTTCCAACTGATTGTACTATCAGTTTTAAATAAGATTCTTAATAATAATTTAAAAACATTCATCAAGAAAGCAGTTGCTGTCTTTTCCTACACTATAAAAAGCTAATGGGATTTGTGCTTTATAATGGTGGCGGAATAATATTAATCTAAAAAAGAAAGCACATTCAGGAGCAGAACAAAATATTTCTGTTGACTGGGTCAAGTTCTTGTTTACTTGAACCCGTTTTGTAGTTTGAGATGATACAGATTTTTGCCGCTTGATATACCACATCAGCATAGAGGATGTAAAAACAAAGCAGAACTTCCATTAATAACTTCAATCTGCATTGTTTATTAGTGTATAAGAATCTTAATGGGTGTCATTAAAATGGTGTATTAAATGTATATTATTTTAATATTTAATTCCGTAAGCATTTTTATAACTGAAATAGCTATTGTACAGAGACTGCGGCAGAAATAATTCCTCCCTTTTCGACCGCGTTACCAAAAAGTTAGCTGATAGACCAATACACAGAATTTATAAAAACAAACAAATGATGAAATTCTAAACAAACATAACTAAACTGTTAGCAACTTCTAATTAAGAATAAAAATAATGCTTAAATAAATATTACAGATAAAGTAATTAACTCAGCAAATCAAATATGAAAAGAAATTTACGCTTTATGCCCAAACCATATTAGTCTCACGTTATTTCATTAAACAAAATAGTAAATTCAACAGAAACCCATTGTTTTAATATTTGAACAATTTCCTATGCTTTAAATTGAAAACCGATCCTAAACATATTCCCTCTAAAGTCTTCAATAATTTTGAAGAAAAACTACTGCACCAAAAATACATGAAATATCGTGTATAGTTTCGTAAAACGAGAGCAATTGTTTGGGTAATTTAGTCAATATTTGCATAAGAGGATTTGTTGAACACGGAGTTGTAGTTTATTCGTGATTCGAATAGTCAAAGAGTCTTTGTTATCCTTTAGTTTGGAGAGAGAGATCGATTGCTTGAATTGTTCAGGAATTTAAATATCGTGAAGCAAACAAGCATTGTTTGTTTCGCATCAAATGTATAGACATTTGTTTGTTTTTGTAAATCATTCAAATTTAATTATTAACACACTTCTAAAAAAACCTAACCAAGGGTTTGAATAGATTAAATATTTTCTTCTAAGCTTGGGGGATATCTATACAGTGATTTTTCGTAGAACCTGTAGAAAATCTTCGGTGGAAGAATAAAAAGTGTGGTTTAGTTTTCATAATTTACATACAAGATTATTCGATGACATGATACTTATTGTTTATGAATCCAAAGTCATTGATACCAAATGTCGAAAATTATTAATAATAATTGTTAAAATACATATAGGAGTATTTATCATGTTCAAGAAGTAGGCAGGGAGCTGGAAATCGTTTGTTAATGAGTTCTTGGGAACTCTGTTGTGATATCAACATTATTTGAATGTTTCAGATTTTGATTCTAGTGAAAATTTTAGCCCTGAAATAGAAGTGTTATTGCATTTGGAGTAAGAGCAATTAATGTTATTATTATTGTTCAAAAAGCCATTTCTAACTGTCTGGAGTACAACAGTTTGTTTGACACTCTTGGCTTCCTTAAGAAGTTTTCCACCTCCAGATCAGTCCCTCCTATGCCAGGCTGATGAGTGCTAATAAGCACGAAACTGAAGTCCTCGGCTGGAATTGACTGAGCTGGCGGTGAATTTCATGTATTTTTGGCTTAGCCCTGGCTATGGGCGGAAACTTACTGAATATACCTGCCTTGCCTTCAATATTCGAGATGAACCGAAGCATTGCTTCGGTCACTCGTCTGGTCAGTGCTAATTCTGTATTAGCTTCCAGTTTGTTTGGTACTTTGGCTTCCTTAAGAGGTTTTCCATCTCCAGCTCAGTCACTCCTATGCCGGGCTGATGAGTGCTAATAAGCACGAAACTGCAGTCCTCGGCTGGAATTGACTAAGCTGGCGGTGTATTTCATGCATTAAATAATGAATTTATTTTTTATTGAGAAATGGAATTCTATAACTGTTGCATCTCAAATTTTAAGGATGCATTTAGAATTGTTGCACTGATTTGAGAACAGATTTCCATTTAAATGAAGTTATAGTTTTAGCATAAAAAATTTCACTCATTGAAGTTGCCTGCATGAACAAATAAATGTTTTGGGTACAAGATATCTAACAAATTTAGTTAAAATAAATGTTAGGGCATGGTAGAGAAAGTATGAGCAATCGAATCTTTCGGTCAACCAGGCTAGGGGAAGGTTGCCGCCAATGAACCTGTTCCATGGCTGGACTTCAAAGATATTTTCCCCACCAGAATTTTCTCAGGCACGAAATTAGTTTTAGTGTATTCTTTTGTCTTAAAACAGTCCAATGCAGAATCTTCAAGGAGCTTGAACCAAGAAATCATATTTTTAAACGTCCAAATAAAGTTTCTATTATTCAGTTACTAATGATTGACATTTACATCTTGTTTTTACATGCTTTGAATATTACTGAACAACTAAATGAGAACATTGATTCGAAAGAGTGCAGTTGCAAGTACAATTCCCCATATTTAAAGTTTCATCATGAATCGTCACAGCAGTGACAACTATAAAAACATTCAAATTGACGCAGTTGCTATCATTGAATACTTAGGTATTTCTATGAATGAACCAGCTAACAACGTGGTTCATTCATGCAATCATACAAATATGATTTAAGTTTCACCTCAATTATCTTTAATAGTTGATCAGTCTTTTTAAATAAGTGTGATGATGATGAAAAAATATTTTTAAAATAAGTTTTGGAAACTCCCCTCAGTTATTGTATTTTCAGCTTAAAAACTTGTGTAGTCGATTCAGTATTTGCTGAAGTAAATTTTAATACAGTTTCAAGCACGTTTGTTGTTCGAGAAAAATACAAAACTAAGTGAAATAATGCCAGTGGATAACTGAGGGCATGTAATGTGCTATAGTAAAATCCTTGTCGTCAGGTAAAATCTTCGTGGATCAAAATTTTTGAACTTGGATGAAAAAGTACTCCCATTTGTTCAAAAGAGGCCCTATGAAATTTTAGCTAAGAAGAGTATGTTACATGGTTGTAAATATAAAGTGGTGAGCAAAGTGCGGCGAAAACAGCTGTGTTGTGCCTCAAAAATGTTCTCTTTTTGAATAACTTTGTTTATCTCCTTTAATAACTATTTATGTTTTCCGGTTTGTCTTTCTTATTTGAGAATGTGATTCATCGATGGAAACTCAATGTTCCATCCATAGCAACTGGTTCCCATGAACGGACCACATGTCTAAATATTTCTTTTTAATTTTTGTCTTTTATTGAATACAGATAACATAAAAGCGAATATTTTTATTAAAGGAGTTTTTTCCTGAGCATTTATTACTATCGTCAATATAAGGTTTGAGTCTCAATTCCTTCCTAAAAAAGGTCAAAAGGGTTATGTGGTTCATTGACAGCAACCTCCTCCTATAACATTGCAAGCAGTGTGATTTGACTTATGTGTTTTAGTAAATGTAGAACATATATTTTTAGAAAATCCATAGTGAACTGAAGTTGTATAATGAAAAAAAAAATTCTGATTGATCAATTGTTTCATTTTCATATTGCCATAATGGTCGAATTACTACGAATGTGTGCGTAGATCTGTGTATACGCTCGCAGGCGTATGCGTATGTGTGTGAAGGCGTGTGTGTGTGTAAGAGCGTGCGTGTGTGTAGGACATGGACGCCACCGACCAGGATAAGCGGGTTGCTGGGGACAATGCTAAGGACCGGAGGAGCTGCGCCTGCAGAGGGCGGTGGGCGGTGGTGCTACAGAGGGCTCTGGTCCAAGCTGAAAAAGGAACCGGACATCAAAGACGGTCAAGTGAGAACAATAAGCAATCGTGATTGCTCAAAAAACGATTGTACTAGACCAGATTGCATGCCAAGTGTAATATTTACGTGTTTTTTTTTTTTTTGTCGGATAGTTATTCAAAAAAAGGTACTCATTTTAAACCAATACTTTTGTCCTTTGGAAATGAGGGTATTTCTTATTCTGCTCTAATTGTAATAGGAGAATAAGGGACACTTATTATTAGTCTAGTACATATTTTTATGACTACAAGTGATGGGTTTGTAACTTAGGCTAAATTATGTGTGCGAGTTTTAGTTTACGAAAAAGTTTCTTTTGCTTCATGGGAAGGCGGGAGGCAGATTTTCCGTCTTCTTTAAACGATTTTCTTTATCACCTTCTGCTGGTATTGCAAGTATAAAATATACAAAGTATTTTCAATCTAAAATGTTCAATTTCATTCGTAATTCTAAAGTCAGAAGCTTCAAGCATTTCTGTTTGGTAAATTTTAGAGACTGTAATAAGAAAAAAAAACTCTTATAAAAGTTTCCAGAGAGAAGAAAAAAACATTTGTAATCAAAAGATTTCTAAGCAAAGCTCCATCTTGAATGCAAAACAAAAATACATTTTTGAGAAAACAAAATTCTATTTTAAAAGAACTATTATCAAAGTAAACAATCGATGATATGGAAGATAAGACTTTGGATCTAAGACTAGTGGAAAAGATTTTACTTGGAAAAATGGGTTTTCACCATTAAGATGCATTTTAAATCTGAATTTTTTAAACATACCTGTAGTAAGTATCCTCAATTAAATCGTGTATTGTTTCTTAGGAGAAAATATACGAAACGTGGTTCCAGGTGGGACAGTTAGGAATTGTTGAACTAGTTCGGAGAACATAAAATTTATGAAATGTATATTTGTCCTATTTTGCTATTCATAGCATAATTAGAAACATGTTTCGACAAAATACAGGTATAAGTTCTGTTGTTCGCAACAAAAAATGGGGAGGGAAGTCTCTTTCTGTAGTCAACTACAGCACTAAGTATACCTATATTTTATAATAAAGCAAAAATATGTATACTTAGCTAAGTATACCTATATTTTATAATAAAGATAAAACAAGAAGACTTAGCTATAACTAAGTATGTATTTTTGTAATACTAAACTAAATATTTTGGGGAATTCATTATAGCCTCCCACCTAGTCTAATATTTATTGTTGCCACATGCAAATAATTGAAAAATAATTTATTAATTAATGGATCAATTTAAAAGAAAAAGAAATCTTCTTCTCAATTTTGCACAAGTATTTTAAAATTTGCGTGTGTAGAAAACGTCCCTTAAGCCATTAAATGTAATACGCGGAAGTGAAGAGAAGTAGGCTTCCAGTTCGAAGCCTAGTGAAAAGAAGTGGCTATTAGTAATCGATATTGCACTTTTTCCGATTAGGATCTTAGTTTAAGCCCTTGGTTCTCCGGCATCCATTGAGGTGATTCATGCTCAGCCGGTTTAGCCAAATCTAAGTGTACAAAATGTTAGGATGTTTGGGTTATAGCTAGGGATTGCAATACCGGTATAAGGAATACCGGTATTTCGAGCAATTTCGCAATTTCGTAATACCGGTATTTGCTGAGGAAAATACAATTATTTCAGTATTAGCAGAAAATAAAAAATAGTTTTAATTCAAGAATTTTCAATTTAACTTATTAAATATCGACTTATATTTTAAATGTAAATTTATTTTCCCATGATACAGAACCGAAATTAATCTATTGGTGCAAAAGTTTAGCTTCAAAAGCATGAACTAATAGAATATTACAAAACAAATGTATTTTGTGCACCATGTGTTTTGATTTTCCATTTCCCTGATCGCTCATTTTCCCTTTTGGGAAAGAGAGTAATTTTGAATGCCCTCCCCCCTTTGTCCGATGAACAATTTATTCAAACCATCAATTGCAGGATTGTTTTCTTAAATTTTTGTCTCAACTGTACTAAATTTTGACAAAAACTGTTTCTTGTTAGCATTACAAATGGCAATCTGTTGGCACTCGTATTGGTTTGTTTTGCCGTCTCGCTATTTGGCTTCATACTTGGCAAGATAATATTTAGAAAATATATATTGCCTTGAAAACATAAATACGTTCAAAGAACTATAGATATTTTCAGATATTTATATAATTATAATTGCAAAGAATTTTGAAAAGAAATCAAAAACGAATAAGAAAAACAAACAAGATCAAATTTAGTCAAGTTAATCGTAAACTTCCAACCAAAGGGCTAACAAAAGTAAACGCAAACCCCTCCTGTTCAAAAGAAAATGATGCTAGGAAAAGTATCGTCCCTGAGGGAAGGAAATTCAACTCGCTTTAAAATAAAAAAAATAATAGAAATACACACAATACGAAAGAAACACACACTCACAAAAGGGTTTATCCAAAAAATGACACGCATCAGAATGGATTTTTTTTTGAAGATAAAATACTTTTAGGCAATTAAATTAGAGGACGTGTATCACGCATTGTTAACAGTACCACAGACCTGCATGAATTCAGTACTGTAGGAAAGTTGAGCACTTAAATGACTTCCTGGCTTAGAGACAATTCAATAGATGCATTACGTCTTTTACTAGTATTGATTTTTTATTATGACATTTGTTCATTCATTTAAATTTGTTCACAATACGTTTTTATAATAATACTATTTTTGTACAAAAAAATGAAATGTGGCAACGAAGCAATATGTTTTCAAACAATTTTTGAGAAATTTCAAATACTGGTATTAATACCGGTATTCCAGTATCACGTTTTAAATATACCGAATACTGGTATTGAATTTTTGGTCCGGTATTGCAATCCCTAATTGTGACTATGCTGAACTCGATCTGGTTACTTAATTGTTTTACTGGTAAGACTCATTTCAGGGGAATGAAGAAACGAAAAAATGGTCAACAAATAAACGCTACCTACTGGAGTTTAGGTTTAATCCACTGGAGCTACGATTACAATTTCAAAATTTAAAACATCACCAAACAGGCAATGACTTCGTTCAAATGTAGAAGCAATTTTCACTCATCATACTTGACGGGCGATTTTCAAGTTTTAAATATATTTCCTACTAACTTCATTATACTTTGAAGACAGCATTCACAGTATTCACAGACTGTTTTGTAAAAAACCTGGAATGATATTCTATACTTTTTACATAATACTCCAAAAAATGAGTGGAAAATTGCTTAAATTACAAACTGAGCTCTTTCTATCTCTTCCTTTAGTGTAAGAGTTATTCTACATATTTTAGAACTGCTGTCATTGTTAAATTGATGAAGAATGAGAAACGTTATTTAAAAAGTATTACAAAAATTACATCACCAATCTTTTTACAAACCTTGATAATCGTCTGAAAAAGGTTTTGAAACATACATCTTCAGTTAAATTTGAGACAAGTCCTGCATCGGACACACTTATAGAATAATGTTTGATTTGTCAGTAAAAAAGGTTCTCTTTTTGTCGGAATCGTATTCAAATGTCCATCAAAATAACTTAAGAATGGTAATGCATCTTCATTACATTCTCATCAGGGGAAATAAAAAATGTGTTCGTGAATAATTCAAAAGGTTTTTCGATCCAACTGAGAAACTCTAGAAAAGAATGGTAGCTCAACACTAATTCCCTTTCTTTTAAATTCGTCGCACTCTCAAAGTTCCTGATGCATGATGAAACAGTGGAAGAAATAAAGACTTTGTGCCTGTTTTCAAAAGATTCGGAGTTTGTGTCAAGTGAAACAAGTTTCCATTAATCAAGAGGTTGGCAAGCTCATATTTCACGGTTCTTTATGTTTGAACTTATATCATTCCTAAACAATGTTTACGATAATAATCCTATTTTGTTTTGCCGCATTCTAAATATTTTTGAACGATTTACTTCGCATATTTGGGTCGTTCATTTATAATTAGTTTAAAGTAACCTGGACAGAAATACTTTTGCATGGATTCCAAAACGATTCTCCAAATCTTTGCAGCAAAAAAGTTATTACTTTCGAAATTGCTTATAATGAGCGCAAAGGGACTGCACTATTTGTTCGTTATAACCGAACATGCGTAAAAACGAGTTTATGAAAAAAACATGAAAATTTATGCATACTTGCTTATTATCATTATTATTTGGTTAATTTGCTTTGAACTACCTTATTGTCTCATTGTATCTTTCTTGTGCAGGAGAAACAAATGGACACTTGACTTCAAAAAAAGGTTAAAGTTTTTCAGTTCATCAAAATCCATTGATATAAAGGTGGTTCAGTTTCAAATTCGTCATATTTGTCGTTCTTGTCGTCGCTTTCATTGTTTCTTTCATCTGCTTTTTCTTGAATTTACTCTACAATATCCTCGGAAGCATACTTCGGAAGTGATAACATATTGGCGTCAACAAATATTTATTATTCGAATGCTTCTCTACTCCACAAATAAGTTGAAAAAAAAGGACTGTCACTACTTTTTTTCAGGATGTATGACTCATTACTAACACTCCGTTGATTTCGGAAAGTTAAAAATATTTTTCCAAGAAGTAATAAACTGAGCTGATAGTCAATAGAAATTTTTTGAATCACAAAAATATTGCTCGCTTTAAGCGGGGTTTGCTCGTTAAAAATTCATGCTCCCATAGACTTAACATTGTACCAACCAAATCTTCCTAATTTCTTCGCTAAATACGTGTTGTCGTTAAATTAGGGCTCGTTAAAAGCAAGTTTGACTGTATTTACACTGAAAATAATCAAACACTTTTTGAACACTATTTGCACACGTACACTTGTCCCCCTTTTTAAGAACACTATTTTTGTAATAGTTATTAGAACCGTTTTGTGAACACATGTCATAATACTTTTTTAACACGTACACTTGTCCCCTTTTTTAGAACACTTTTTCCGGTCAGTTTTCAAAACACTTCTAGAAACACTGTTCGGAACATGTATATCCTTTTTAGCGCACTTTTTAGACATTTCATGGATAGTGTAAGAGAATGGTTTTTGAACACGTTTTGTGGTACACGTTTTAGTACAGTTTTTAGGATATGTTTCGGAACAATTTCCGATCACTAATATCCTTTCAGAATGTGTGCTACCCAAGTATAAAAAAAGTTTATAAAAAGAAAAAATACTCACTAAATTCATTTTTGTTGAGACAGCAGGCTTGATGATGGGTTTAGGCTTTGAGTGAATATGATTATTAATCTGCATTATTAGTATGAAAATTTAAAATCTAATTGCATCTCAAAACCAATGGAATAGTTTACAGCAAAATAACAAACGAGCAAAAAAAGTAGCAGGAAATCGTAGTACAACATCATATTTACTACAGAAATGACAACTAAATTTGAAATATAAATTTCCATAAGTAAGTTTTCAAAGCCAATCAATAATGTAAAAAATAAACAAAAATGTGTCAAAAACAAATGATTACATAAATTAATTTAAAAAAAAAATTCCTCAAGAACAAAAACTTTTTTATTACTGTCTATAAATCTAATTTGTTTACGTTCCTACCATTGAGCTACTCAGTAGTCTATTGCTCGGTTTATGACCAATGACCATTAAAAATTAGTATTCTTTTATACCATTAAAATGCAATGAAAATCTTTAATAACTAATTATTTCTGTGAAAGTTCACTGCAAAGATGAAATTACCAATTAGTTAGAATTTAGTTTTTCTTCCTTGTGCAAAGGACAGGAGTAAATGCATTAATTTAAAAAAAAAAAAACAATTTCATATGAATTAGGCCAAAAAATTCCATTTAAGTCATTCCCAGATGTACCGTCCGCAAGTGCATATGAATGTACGGGCAATCAAAATGCCCATTTTTGATAACTACTGAATTCATTATCACGAGTTTTCTCGTGACGTCAGTAAGTACGAATGAATCAGAAGTGAATTCGTAAATGTTCCAGTACCAGAAACGCTAATGATAAATGATTGAATAATGATTTTTGACCAGTTTTGTGTGGAAGCGGAATTATTATTATTATTATTATTATTTTTTTTTTTGAAAAATAACGGCGTTCAAATAAGACCAAGCACGAATTCACCCCTGGTTTTAATGTATCAGGCATAACTGAAAAACTGCATGCCGTAATAAGTTAAAATTTTGTATGTAGACTGAGGGGAGTCTGGTTGTGCATCTCCGTTTTTGGTGTGCTAGGAGGTTCAAAGAAGCGCTTACACTTTTTCTTTTTTTGAGCCAAATCGGTGTCGTTTTCAACGACGACTAACAGGCATATTTTTCTCGATTATGTTCGATTCGATCGAATTCTATATACCAGTCACGTAGCGAGACATTTTCTTATGAGTAGAGTAAAGGAAATATCTGGCTTCACTTTTAGTTGATAGAATTCGTTCGAATCGAATCATCAATTATGTTAGGTTGAATGTGCCCCTGAAATGATGCTATGAATGGACGCCCACTTGGTGAAAAAAATGAGCGACAAATATTTCACTAGGTACTGTTTCTAAATTGTTATTTCAGAATGATTTTTTGGAAAAATTACTTCTGGAATAAAATTTTGTGAAAATCTGATTATTAGGTTGACCAAAAGTTATTAAACCTAACTTGCTTTTTTTTTAAAAATGGCACATTCAACTCGATTGTGTTCAATTTGATTGAATGCTATTTACCAGTAGCGTAGTGAGAAATTTCAACTGGATGAGGCAATGCAAATTTTTGGCTGTGCTATTGGTAGATACAATCTTATTCGATTGGATCGAATTATGTTTGAGTTGAATGGGCTACTTCAACTTAAAAAGTTTCAGTTGTACTTGATTTTTTTCAATAGTGCGATTTTCTTTAAATAAAAACACGAGTTTTCAGAAATTTCTGGTCAAACTTGCTTAATTATACTTTGAAATACAGAGTGCTGTTTAAAAAGTTAAATTGTCTCAAGGAAGAAATAAGTTCCCTAATGCAGCTAAAATTAAAACACGCATTTAATTTACACGTATATTAATTTTAAACTGATGGACTTAGAACTTCTGAACTCCTATTTTGTAGTTTACTAAACACATCTTGACGTAAAACAAAATATTTTCTTAAAATTAACCTAATTGACATAAATACACATTTTAAATTTTACATCACACTGCAGAAAGTAATATTGCGGAATCCTCATCGTCTTTGGGCAAAAATTTAATTAATTGAGTGTTGGTCAACTCTGACTTATTTTGTTTCAGTCGAACGTTCAATTAATTTTAGTGTGGTAGGATCATTGTTTCAAAGCTTTTTAAAATACGAAAAAAAATGAATTTCAGTTTCAAATGTCTGGAAATTTAAATGCAAACGACGTCAGGAAAAAGTCTTACATAACTCGAGCTTGAACAGAAGTACGTTCATTTCTTTTCAATAAAAGGAAATCTTGAAAACGCATCTGCAGAAATCGTTTACAGTTTTACTACTTAACATTCATTTAACTCAATATTTGTTTAATTATTTTATTTGACACTTGTACAGATTTTAAAATTTACATCACATTGCTGGACAGTTGTATTGCAGAATCTTCGTTTTTACATGCAAGTCAATTCCATTGTAAAATTCCATAAAAATTTAATTTATAAAAGCTATTTTTCACATTTATAAACTTTATCAGTTGAACACAAATAATATATGTCCTCTTTAACACTAAATCCTCTTGGATAATATTTTTCTAGAATTAGACACCCCCCAATCTTCCTTTCCCTTTTATCATCAAATATAGCTGAAATGTTTTTAAGACATCAGTTTTTTTTTTAAATTTACGGCGAGATTCTCCGAGTCTCCTTCCTCTAACGTCTTCAAGTTCAACTTAAAACTATACTTTTAAAATTAAATTTTGAAACATTGAGGTTGGATATCCCCTCAAGTCCCCTAAAAATTGTTCTTAATTCTTCACCTCTGAATCGTTTTCGGACGGGATCATTCATGGAAACTCTTACCCTTATTGTTTACTAAAGACCAATCTAAAATTGCAATTTTAAAACTCCAGTTTAATTCATTTTTCTAGAACCCCCCGCCGCCCCTCGTTTTCTCACCTTTACATCACCCAAAGACAGCTTAATCGTTATTTGAAAAACGTCAGTTTCAACAAATATCTCGAGAAGGTATCCCTACACCTTTGCCCGAACATTAAAAATATCGCCTAGAATTGCGTTATTAAAGCTAAAATTAGAATTTTTTAATTAAAAGCCCTGAGAAAATTCCGAGTATTCCAGTCTGTGGCTCCCTGAGCCTCTCTTTTATAGTGTTAAATAGTTTGCATGAAATATATGTATAATATTGAAATATTTCTTTTATATCTGCAACAGAATGAACTTCTTACTTATCCAATAATTACACGTTTTTCATCAAAATTTTCATCATGTGTTATCTAATTTTAGTTCATCAAGTTGTTAATTTTTCTTAAATAGGACATGGTATTTTTCAAAACATAAAATTTTTTATTAACGCGTCGAACAGTAAATTGGAAAATTGATTTAAATAAGGCAAAAAAAAGGTAAATTTCTCAGAATTATCTTCTAAACCGGTGATTTTAAACATTTTGTTTCCAAGTCCTTTTTTTGAACAATTACAGGCCCGATATATGTACTGAGACACACATACATTTATACAAGCCTATATAAGCTTTAGTAGTTTCAGAAATCAGATTAACATAGCTTATATAACTTTTTGCACATATTTCGAGTTCAGAGTAAAAATTGAAACATCATTTTTTTTTGCTTTACTATGTATTTGTGTTAAATTTAAATTGTGAGACTCGAATTTCAGAAATTTATAAAGTGTAACAATTAACAATAGAGGTTAGGGATCCTTGTTCCAAGCATAATAAATGGTCAAACATCTGGATTACAATTGCATAATTTTTAAATTTAGTTATTTAGATTTTTCTACAACTTAAACAGTATGATGAATTAAAGTTTATTTAAAACAAAATGTGAATGCTCAGAGATGTACAAGTGCCTAATGTACAAATGCTAACGCATAATGTACACAAAATATGGAGCTCAACGATCTGCGAATGCTAAATCAATTTTCAAATGTTTAAGCATAATGTTATGAATAGTAATGGAAATAAGTAACTTGCGTTAAATTATTCCAAACCAGACCAAAACAGTTACAGATGAAAATTCTGAAATCGACATCAATGTTTACTAATACATTCTGCGTAGCTTCGCAGAATTTGGCACACGTGATGAAATATGTCACAATTTCGCAGCACAAAGTTTTTTCTATTAAGTTTATGAGTGAGAGTATTGAAAAAATGTAACAAAATTTACAGTAAAAATAACTTTATTTAATTTAATACTGTATACATACAGTATATAGTACAACCAACCAATCTTCATCTAGCCATTCTCATTGCAGCAAAGAAAGCAATGATTTTACAAGTGTGCCCAAATGTGACCGAACATGTTTTCAAATGTGTTGACGAACCATCTGCTGCCTGGACTCGTGTGTTGGCACTATAGGTTCAGTATCGAGAACACATTCGGAACACTTTTCTTCTGGCGGAGCTTATTCAGAATACTTCATAGCGCACATTCACATATTAGGATCACTTTTTCTGAAACAAAGTGTTCCAAATTGTGCAGGTTTATTTGCAGTGTAGTATATTGTTTTAGAATATTAGTTTGCGGTTTTAAAATACATCAGTGGCTCATTTTGATAAAATTATGACCTTGTCAGTTTGACACTGGACTCGGAGTCTGAAGGTTCTTTGTTTTAATACTGGCGTTGTTGTCGTGGCCAGGACAAACGAGGAAGGTCGTTGAGAAACATCTCCAGGATAAGCAAGAAGTGTTTTGATTTCGCTTACTTCGATTGCAAATGAGAGTAATGAGGGTAAATGAAGATTTAACCTCTAAAAGTCATCTGAAAGGATGTCTTTCTCCAAAAGAGAGATACTTTAAAAAATATTGCTAATAAAGCTTCGTCTGACGCAATATAGCTCGTGCATGCTTTTCAAGCCACCGAAACGCTTTTATTCGCGTGGAAAATAGAAACAATCAACATAATAAAGCATTAGTTACAGAAATATTGCTGGCACGTGTTTAAGGACAATCAGATACCAAGCATTCAATAACTTATAGCATTGATACAATTTTAACCTTTTGTTTCAAAACAGGTGTCTCTTCTTTAAAAAAAATCCTCTTGAGCAACGTCGATTTTCTCGTTTTTAAGACGATCAATTAGATTAAATCTAAGCAAAAGTTCAAGCGTTCAGTAAAACTGAAACGAAAAAATTTGAATGGGGTTGTTTTTTACCGTCAAAAGTACTCTTTTTAGTCACTGAAAGTGATAGAATAAGCAAAAGAAAAAAAATAACATGGAGTGAGAAAACTTTCATTTTCTTAGCGCTTAATTTGTAATTATTTTTTTTTAAATGGCCGATTTTGAAAATAAATCGTGGTCTTTATGACGTCACAAATGATGTACTTTGGCGCATCTGTCTACCGCGTTTCCACGTTATGGTAATGGAGAAGCAAATTACATATTGCGCTCTACGCTTGCTATCAACCATATCCTTGCTAGTACATATAATATAGTAAAAAAGCGAATTAAATAGTGTGCTCTGTGAATAGCAACAGTAAATGGCATTTCATCGTTTGCCATAACATCGGCAGAAGCGTAGACAATAAAAGCGCACTGATTAAAGTAATTTTTAAAAAATATTAAACTTAGTCAAATTATTGGAAAAAAATGGTCAGATCCTATGTTTTTAAGCATGCTCTTTCAGAAAAAAATATTTTAAAATTTTCGGAAACGACCCAATTTTGACGGTTTGAACTCAAAGTATGCTTTTCGCAATCACGAGTGCGTGTGTGTGCAGGCATGTGTATGTCTCTATAGGCGTGTGTGTGAGTATGTAGGTGTGTGTGTTTGTGAGTTAAGGTGTGCCCACGTGTGTGTGTGCAGGCATTTATGTGTGTGTAGGAAATGGACGCAACCTGAAGACGGTGCTAGTTGGTGGAGCAGTAATGGGAGCGGGCGGCCGAGGTGGAGTCCCTCCCAAAACCCACCAATGGTGGCAAAACTAGAATTAAAGGATGGATATACGGAAGAACGCTTAAAACGGTCAAGAGAGAACATGAAGCAATTCGTTTCGTGATTGCTCAAGAAAAAAAAAGTTTGTAAAAGAACATTTTGAATCGACATTGAAAATGCAACACCAAGAAGGAGTGTTCAGAAATGTAGGCAAATTTTAGAGTAGACGTACATCACTGAGTTATGTAAATGATGTGAAATGTGCAGCTCTCCGACAAACGTGAAGTAACATACAAGGGAAGGAACTTACCGAATTGGCAATATTCGTGTCGTTATTTCTGACTGGAGAATTATAGAAGAAACTTTGTTTTTGTCTTGGAAGATACGTGTAACACGCGAGATTGCCAGGCCGCCGTCAACGAAGGCACTTCCAGCAGATAGATTACTTTACGAGAGGTATGGTGATCGGACTGAGAAGGGGAGGTTGGTCCGTACGTCAAAGCTGATACCCACATGGATGCGAGCACGGTGCGTCGACTGTGTCGAAGATGGCTGGAACAACAAAATGTGGCAAGATTGAGGGGTGGAGGGGCAGCCAGAGTGACGTCAGAGCGCGTGGATCGACGCATCTACCGGTAAGCTGTAGCAGACCCACAAGTCACTTGTTCCTCGATTCTGCAGCAGGTGCAAGATACCCTAAATGTTCCCGTGTCAATCAGAACTATTTCTCGTCGTTTGGTGGCACGTGGTCTGCAATCACGGCGTCCGCTAAGAGGACTGCCATTGACCCCACAAAACAGACAGCAACGTTTAGTATGGTGCCGGACTAGAGCGACGTGGATGACAGAGCGGCAAAATGTCGTGTTCTCAGATGAATCCCGCTTCTGTTTATCCAGTGACAGCCGCCGCATATGCGTGTGGCGTCACCGTGGAGACAGATCTAATCCGGTAGTAACTGTGGAACGTCCCACCGCACGACAACGTGGCATAATGGTTTGGGGCGCAATTGCGTACAATTCCATATCACCTCTAGTTTGTATTCAGGGCACTATGACGGCCCAACGATACTTAGATAATGTGCTGCGGCCGGTGTCAATCCCTTACCCTCAAGGGCTACCTTATGCAATTTTTCAGCAGGATAACGCCTCACAGTGCTCGAATCTGCCAAAATGCTCTCCACGGCACACAGATGCTTCCCTGGTCACCATGCTCACCTGCCCTGTCACCAATCGAACATGTATGGGATGTGATTGGACGCCGTTTGCAGACTCTGTCCCTGCCTCGTTCAAAAGACGAACTGTGGCAAATGGTTGAAAGGGAATGGAGTGGAAAGCCATTCCTCTGGACACCATCCGCACCCTTATTGACTCTATGCCTAGACGTGTTTCTTCGTGTATCGCTGTCCGTGGTGGTCCTACATCCTACTGAGCCGACGCCGTTCTCGCTCTGTATTCTTCCTATCATTTTGAAATTAAGATCATTTATTATTTCTTGCTGTCTCTGCCTTTTTTCCAAATTCTCTCACTTTCTGACCACTTTTTCTTGGTGTTGCATTTTCAATGTTGAGCAGTATATTTAAGTTAACGTAAAAATAATGTGACATAAATTGAGCGCAAAAGAACATTGTGGTTCCATTTGATTCAATATTAAAATAAAGTGTGTAGCAAAACGCATAAATTACGTTAAAAAGCTCAGAGTGGTTTCATTTAATTCTATATGAAAGTCAAGTAAAAAGTAAAACACATAAATTGGATGTGAAAGATTATTGTGTTGTTACTTAATGCAAGGGAATTTTACAAGAAGATGAAAAAATTCAGTTCTAGGTTTGTTTTACTTTTTTCGTATTTCACTAAAATACTAATACTTATCTCTTACAAATGGACTTGTTTACTATGCAAACAAAAACCATTGGTGTTCCTTTGATGTAAAATACTATTTTTTGAGAAGTACATGTTTTAATTTTTTGCTGCTGTTTTTATTAAATATTTCTAAAACACATATACTTTATTTTCCCTGAAATAGGGAAAAACCACTTTCAGAACAACGAACCTGTAATACGTCTATACAGCTGCATTTTTTTTCACTTTCCTCTGGCGAATTCTTATGAGGGAATATTCAAACGGTTCTCTCCGTCACTCAGCTCTGCACTTTCTGAGCTTCTACTTATCCTCCAAAGCAATTTTGGGGGCATTTCCTGTGAGCTCGGGGATTTAGAGGAATTTTTCATCTTATTATTCATGTGGAAATCCTGAGAAATACGGCTTCTATTTTGAGCGTAATATGCACTTACAGATCTAGAACGACTGAAATGAGGATTACACATCGATTTGTTTATGGTTTTAATTGCCTCTACGCAAATCCAAGTAGCAGCAACGATGTTTGTTTTACAAATCTTTACAAAATGATACAAAGGAGGCGTTAAAAAGTTATAGCATAATAAACCATATTTGATAATACTTTTCTTTAAATTACAGGATTGGTAAATTTACGATAAATTATATATGATTTAAGCTAAAAAGAAATGATAAGAACTCTACACTATTCGTTAATGAACACGTGTACAATTAAGTAACCAAATTAATCAAGTTATAAAAGCTCTTTTACTCGATTTTAAAATGACAGTAGTAGAAAATATGTGCATTTTGGACAACGAAATGTAATTGAGGGTTGGGTGACTCTTTAAAGTTAATGTCACTTTCTAATTTTTTGTTGGGACGAAAACTCAGTTTAGGAAATATTCCAATCTAGATAGGAATTCTCAAGAGATCTATCAGTGTACACTATAAGAAAAAAAAATCGACGCGTCTATAATCTGAGGCAGAACTAATGTGGCAGCATTGTGAAGACTACATAGATCTCAATCACAGAATTACGACGCTGTCAGGTAAGGAACCAAATATTATCCTGCTAAAATATGGCCTTTGGGAATCCATGACTGACAACACAAGTGACAGAAACATCGCAAACATGTTGCGTTAGGCTGATACTATCGGGTGCCATAGAATACATTGTAAAAATGTGTGTAAGGTTACCAGGGTTACCAGAATTACCAGGTAAGGTTTACCAGGTGTAACGTTACACGAAATCTGGAGTAAGTCGTATCATTCTTTTAAAAACTTAAATTGTTGAAAGAACCTGACACTATGGTTTGTGAAAAGACTCACCTTCATTCAGTAGAATTCAAAACGCAAGCGTAAATCTCTGCTTTGTCACAGAGCTGGTAAACGCTTATTAGCAAAACGAAGACCGGCATCCGTGGCCCAGCAAGGAAACAACAACAACAGCAACCAAGTCTTGCTTTGCGAACTGTCTTTGGGACTTGCGGTGTAGGTTCGATCTCATTCAGGTGTCCCGGGTATTATTTCCTCTCTTAGAGCTATAATAATGGCTTGTGATTGTACATTAAGATAAATTTCGAATTGATATTAAATTGATTGGTGTATATTAGATGTGAAAAAGTATGAACTAGATAAATATTAAATAAACGAATGAATGAAAGCAAAAGCTGTAAGGAAGACAAAAAACAAGGGGCTTCTAGCGTGATTACTTTTTGATACTGTTACAACGAGCTTTCTAGTATTGTAACTTACCAATCAATTTTCATACTTTCTGTTTGAAACGTATTGGAAGAAGTATTTTACTTTATTATGTAATATATTTGGATAATTAAAGCATAGAATAGTTAACTTGAAGTGTTAGACAGATTATACTTAAAAATGAGTGCCCGTTCAAGAAAGTCAGATGAAAACTTAGAGGAAGGTTGCCGTCAATGAACCGGTTCCATGACTAGACCGTGCCCGGACAGTGGAACCTAAGGCTTACAGTTAAGTGGTGGGGTGTGTGCGGAGAAAAGTACCTTCCTTTGTCTGAAAACAATCTACTGCAAAGTTGTCAAGTAGCTAAATTATTTAATCTAATTGTTAATCGGTCAGAAATTATTTTTACATTTGTCTTACTAATAATTGAGATTTTCATTTAGTTATAACATACTTTGAATATCACTGATCAATTAAACGTGAACATCGACTTAAAATAGTGCCTTTTCAAGTACAATTCCCCATCCTTCATGTTTCATCGTGATTCGTCACAGCAGTAACACCAATAAGAATATTCAAAATGACGCAGTTGCTATCAATGGACCACTAGGTGTTTTCATGAATGAACCACCTGACAAAGTGGTTCATTCATGGAAAATCTCAAATATTGTAGTAACTTCAGCTCAATTACCTTTGAAAGTTGCTCAGTTATGTGGTTCATTGACGGCAACCTTCCCCTAATTTTTCCTAATGTGTAAAGTTTCAAGCGATTTCTCAGAAAGAATATAGAAAATTATAGCGTAAACTTACGCAGAAATATTTGAGACGTTATGCTATAGTTACATTACCATGGTGTAATCTTCCACAAGCGACGTGTAAATTTTAATGACGTATCTGTTAAGTTGCAGTAGAGGCAGCTGTGTTGCCCCCAATTTTTTGAAGAAAGATTACATATTTTTTTTGTACAGTGTATTAATCTTAGTCGTCTCTAATAATGCTTCAAAGCATCATAACAGCCTAACGGTATATTTGTTCCGCGCTTCAGTCACAAGTGTTGGCAATCATGGATTACCAGAGGCCTTTTTTTAACAGGGCAATACGAGGTCACACACATCAAGGGTGTCACAGAACTTCATCTTCCTCATTATCACCTTCTTTTGCCTGCTTGATTTCATAATTTGTATCAGATCGAGCACATTTGAGAATCGCTTGTGATGGTAAGCGCCCTAACATACATCTATGCAATATACTCTTACTAATTTAGACAGTTTGAAAGTAAAATACTGCCAGCCATTTAAAGCAAGAGTTCCAAGCTGTCCCAAAATATAACATCGTATTGTACCTTTCGATACATCCTGTTGTACTACGGAAAAGTCTTCATGATTCAGGAAACAGCCATAAACTTGAACCAATTTAGCTCTAAGAAACAAAAAAAAATATTTTTCATGCTAATGAATTATGAATAATGAATTATAAAATATTATGTACGATTAAATGTGTTTAAAAGTCTACATAAGTTTAGAACATTGTTCCATGTTCTTAAACATATCTTAATTTTTAAGAAACATGCATATGTTGTACCTTTTAACGTGTCTCAAGGTCCGTTTGGCTGTCCCAAAGTACAATCACCACGTGGTTAAAAAAAAATGGTGGTCAATCTAGATGCACTATCATTATTTTCTCAGAACCAAAATATTTAAAATACTTCTCTTTTATAGTAAAGTAAAATTCAGTTGATTAGTTTTACAAATATAAAAACAAAAATGAAACAAAAATGAAGAAAATATTTATTTTGGAGTCATGAAAATGTATTTCTGTTACAAAATCGTCAATTTCACTCATTTATTGCTGATTTTTACTATGGCCCATTTAGTAGTGAAGACTACTATTAGAGATTACAAAAACATGTCTGCTATAAAAAAAGTTTTAGAAATTAGCAGTGTCCCAAGGTACAACACTCTCCCCTACGTGATGACGTGGGACATCGCATATGCCGAGGCTCTTATGCCTCGCACATAGTTTCAGCTACGTTTTAAATCCTCCATTCATTTGGGATTTCTCCAGTAAAAAATGCTCTCTTTCTATGAATTTTTAATGACTTTTTCACATTAATGTTGTCTTAACGTAAGTAAAATTTCGTTTTATTATGACAGCTTCTTCTTGGATTTTCGTAAGTCCTATAAAATCACAAGGTAGACTCCCTCCCCCCTTTATGTGCTTTTTGCATTTTCCGGCTTCATATATCTGGGAAAAAAAAGGTAATTTTGTAATGAAATTGAGTATGTATCACTTTAGTAATTCATCAGTGTTTTCCCTCTGCTGAATTTTTAAAGAACACTGTAAAGAATAGGGCGGAAATGGACAACCCTTGACCATAGTTAAATGAACATGAAATTCCTCAACATATTTTTATTTGTTGGTTCTATAATGTTGGTCTCTTTTGTTAGTCTCCATAATAAATAAACAAAAATATGTCTTTTTTTTAACATTTTTAAGGAAATTTGTTTTTAAAAAGTTGATAATTCTTAATTAGGAGCACTTCAAAATAATTTTTTTTTCTCTTTTTTGCTGAATTCAAAGATGTTACTTACAAATGCGAATTTTTACAAACATTATTTACAAAAGCCTGCGATGGTGGGTTTCCTGAACAGCTAACAAACGCTTGTTTTATCATTGAACAGGCTATTTTATTTTAAACATGAAAGAATATGTATGAAGAAAAAAAATCGGGGATTAAACTTTGGTCCACTTCCTCTAGTAATTGTTAAGTATTTCAGCTATGCTGTCCTCTTTGCAAAGAATAAAATTTATTCCATTAAGTCATGTCCCTAGTTCGAAGTAATAATTTAAAGTATAGTCCAAAGTTGTGGAATTAGTTAGGCAAAGAGTCGCTTAGCTGCTTTGAGTTTACAAATTTGAACGCTGTTTGCATTTGAGGATTTGCTTGAGTAGACAATGTTGTTTGCACGTGACTGGAATAGTATAGTAGAATTTACCGCCTCAACTTGGTGAAAATTAAATCAATAACTTCAATAGGGTAGACTGACAGATTAAATCACGAAAGCCAATTTGAGATTCGTATTTGCAGTAGCAATAATTCTGCTACATTATTGCTATTAAATTACAAAATATATTTACTTTAAAAAAATAATAAATACATGCTTTTTTAAAGAGACAGTGGTTGTTAGATAGAAAAAAGTGAGCGAATCCAACATAATAAAACAAATATAATAGCAGAGGAGTAATACCTTAAACATATAACCACAACTTATCTTATTTCTTTTTCTTAAATACATTTCAGTCATATTATACAAAAAAGGGGCTACCAAATTAAGATTAAATTATCCACATTTTAAATCAAAAGTTGGATAGTTTAGGAGTTATAAAGGAAAAACTAAAAAAAGTCCGAAATTTTCGCAGTTTTTCGCAAATTACGCAGCAAGCACAGATTTTTGAAAACTGCTGACTTAGATTTACACTACACTAACTGACCTAAACAACATATTAAAAAATCAGAACTACATCGTGTTTTGCTATTTTGATGTCTAATATGACTGGACTAATATGAGAAACAGTAGACTCCAAAATTTGCTGCATAGAGCATCAATTTCGTTAAAATAAATTCATATTATTAAAAACTGTGCGTGTCTGTTTGTGTGCATTCAATCCTATATCCTTCGAAATGTGAATGTCTGCCAGGTCATCGCTGCATACAGCACGTACAGTGGAAGCTACTCCACCCGGTCCAACCTTTAAAAAATTTAAGAGGCCGGAGGCAAAGGATCGAGCATTCAGGCTGTCTTGAGGATATCCTGGGGGTAAAAGCTATAAAATCATCCATTGTTACCCGCTGCAGACGATATCAAGCATTGATAAGAGATAAAATGGAGGGAATAAGGACTTTCAATCATGAAACCCATACCCCAAGTCACGTGATATATTTTAAAGCAAATCATTGGGAGGGTTTTCTTTCGCTTGTTTCACGCAATACGTGCCAACCGTTCGTCGGTGTTGAGTCACGTGACTTGGGGGTCCTTAGGTCCAGCTTTTACTAAGCCAATGATTGGACTTGCTCCCTCCATTTTAATTCCTGCTCTAAGATATTAAGATATCACCGGTGGCGAACAGGGTTTGGCGAGCGATACTAGCTGGGGCATAGCTCCCTAGTTTGAAAATAGAAAGTGCTTTTTTTTTGTTGCGCAAGTACAAGTGCTGTTTTTCATCAGTTTGGTAAGGTAAAGTACAATTATCCGTATTGTAACACCACTTAATGATGTATTAAATATTGGAACCGACGATATCCGTTTAAGAAGGGCAGACAATACGTGTATTTAACAGTGTAATTCAGATGTTTGTAAAAATGATTTTCTTTCATTTGAAATAATTATTCTCTGTAATTATACTCTCCATATCTATATAAACTTTTCGTTTATCAGTATATACAAGTTTCAAGCGTAATTTATATTTCTGACATTAATTTAGAAAGTGTAAAATGTTTTAATTTATTTTACATTTTGACAAAAGCACATGATACATTTTTCACATAATTATTGTATAGAATAAAAAAAATTTGGACCGAAATTTTTGCAAAATTTATTTGCGTAACAAAAATAGTTTATATTGGCTTTTCATTTATTAATCTAGAAAGATGAAAATTCAGATTACTATGATTCATAGTAAAGTTAAAAGAAAAATACAGAACATGGCACAGAAAAGAGAATATCTTTCTTTGTAAAATATAGCCGAAGAGAATGTGTTGGTTTAGGGTAAAACAAGATACATTTATAGGAAAGAAATTCAATTTCAGAGGAACGAAAATCAAAGTTAAACGAGCGACGATATTGCAGAATATTTATCACAGGCTGGATAGAACAGTCGACGGAAAGTGGTTTCCCAAGAAAAAATACTTTCGCCATTTACATATCGTTCAACTGTAAATGTTAAAGTCACCTAGCGACAGGAAACATGAATTTCTCCGTACGTAGTTTTGAGTTTCTTTCTACTGTATTATTTCGTTCTGTTCTGCAACAAAACTTCCAAATCGAACTAGTGTCAAGCTGACAGAAAAATTCTGTTTATCTGGCACATCGCTATGGTAAAACTATGTTCCTTATTAATAATTTCCGTGTACTTTCTTTTTATTACTCCCCCCCCCTCAAAAAAAAGATACATCGTTTTTAAATATTTGCTTTGTTTTTCGATGTAAAACATAAAAAAATTCAAACACTTAAATATTTTCACGTATGTATGCGTACATCATCAGAAACAGACATATTTTCAGCCAGTATTTTACCTTTTACAATTTTTAGATGAGTGATTACGTAACTAATTGACATTTGTCTGAAATGATTCCTCATTTGTTTATGATGCGGCTTTGGTAAGAAGAACACACGAAATGGTACGATAGCAAAGAATATTTTCATGGGCAATGTATAGATTCCATTGTTTGAAGATGCTACTTTCCAATCAATCCTATGTATGATATTGAAAATTGAAGAAAAAAAAGCTATTTTATTTTTAATAGAAAATAACAGAATTTTTAAAAAAATGCTAAACATTTTTTTTTTTTTACAATGCACTCAAAAGGACAAAATAACTTTTCTGAGTCAGAAAGGACGTATTAAATATTCCTGTAGTTTTCAATTATTCCAAGAAAATGACCCCGCAAACGAAGAAAAGTGCGGCTCAAGTAATGTAGAGAATTTCATAAATTTCAGTGTTGAAACATGCATATTTTTCTGTTAAAATTTGGTTTTAAATTATCTGAGCCGCACTTTTCCTCGTTTGCGGTGTCATTTTCTTGGAATTTTCGAAAACTACAGGAATTTTTAAATTGTCCTTTCTAACCCTGAAAAGTTATTTTGTCCATTTGATTACATTATGAAAAATGCTTAGTTTTTTTTTTTTTAAATTCTGTTATTTTATTCTTTTTAGTGTAAATGTATTTCAGAAATACAATGTTACCATCACGAAACTTCACGTTTTTTTTTTCCTATTAATGCTCGGTACTAAAAGGAAAAATCGATATACTTGCCAACTTTAAGCAGTTGACTGTTTCTTTCCAGGATTTATTTGTTTGCTAATTTAATTAAACCCATTTAAATATTAAAGGTTTACCAAACTAATTTATATTTCAAAACATAAAAGTTGCTCATGATAAAGATCCTAATATGTCTATTTACTTAGCTCCATTATCGATTATTTTCTTAGATGAGAACATTTCATGCTTGCTCCAGAGAAGCCTCGATTCAAAATTTTCATTATGATTACTATTAACTTTACTGTTGCAAGGCAATAAGATTTGTAACAATGGGTTTTATATTTAAACATTTAATGGGGAAATTACTTGAAATTTGCTGGTTTTCATCCTAACCGAAATATTAATTTTATTTTAGAATTTTAATTTTTCAGTGTTAAGTTGTACCTTAAGATTAAACAAATCATTTAGTGAAATTCCGAAGTCTCTTAGTCTAGTTGCTGAGATATAAGCAAAACCAGTCCTCAGATTTCTCCGTGACAATCAGGCCAAGTATAATAAAAGGGCTTAAAAAGCCGCCATTTAGTTTTGTTATGGCTTAGCTCGATCTTGATATCCCTGGTATTGGCCATAGCACTATCAGAATCTATATAAGTAAAACAAAGAATGCAGGTGTATATTATATACGTGTGTGTATTCCTTTATACAAGTTCATTGCTTACGTCGGATCTGTACCAAATTTGGCAGGGAGGTATTTGAGCACGTAAGTTTTGGAACGTAGGTTGGTTTTCGAACGCCAAAAAAGTACCAAACCGTTTGAAATTTAATTTTAGGACCTGAAAAAGCGGCATTGAATAACTCTTTCTACCCGGCATAATTTTCCGATTGCCTTGATTTTTGTCTCATTTGAAAACCCACAGAAAATTTTCCTAAAGTATGCATACTTGCTTTAAATTACAAAAAAGGCTATAAAATCCCCAGAAGGAAAGTTATAAGCATTTTTAAGTCAAAGAACATCAACACTATATCGGAAATTTATAGTCTGCCTCGAGCTCAGTTTTAATTATGGTGAACAAAATCATTGAAGAAAGAGGTCTGTTGCCATTTTTTCTCGACTGTGAAGATATAAAGATTTTTTCTTTGTTTGAGGCTTTTCCTGTAATCGGAGGATTTAAAAAGTTTATTTTTTGTTATTTTTCCACCATGTGTTGGGAAAATTTCCAGATTTAATTGTTATTATTATTTTTATTCAGGCCTGCTCGTTGAACACGCATCACTTGACATAACTTTTTTTTTCAGGTAGAACGTGCAAAGACGAACAACGTAGCTAGTGAACAATATACACTGAGAAACATTAAAAATAGCACCCCAAGAA
Organism: Uloborus diversus; assembly: GCF_026930045.1. Taxonomy (NCBI): domain Eukaryota; kingdom Metazoa; phylum Arthropoda; class Arachnida; order Araneae; family Uloboridae; genus Uloborus; species Uloborus diversus. The sequence continues at coordinate 48,083,805 of NC_072738.1, read as the reverse complement.
AGAAGAAAGGTACAATCGCGAAACTTTTCATATCAGAAGAGTGACATTAAACCAGTGCACCTTTTTCCTTATTTAAAATTTATAAATTTTGCGATTACATCCAGATTGTTGGAGAACCTTAATGAGTGAAGGATGGCAGGTAGGCGAGTTAGAAAACGTTTCTCATAGTTAAGCGAGTTTGAGAGAGGTTTGGTCATCGGCATGAAAGTTGCGGGATGGGTCGACGAGCCGTGTTGCTGCCCAGGTGGATCGTTCGAATGATGTGGAAAGGCAAACATCCAGTTTTCAGGCGGAAACAGAAGCATCTCAATAGTTTGCAGGGATGCCAGTTTTGTTGTTTCAGATGCTAGTCAAACTTTTAATGAAGCAGAGTTGCATTGGAATGAATGAAACATGCGCAACAACTTTTTCCTTTCACTCCTCATTCGCATAAATTTGGCGAAATTTACACCATCCCAATTCCATTGCAAAGGTGGTCAGACTGTAAGCTCAAGAAAGTACTAATGGATCAAAAGTTGCGAATCTGAATGTTATTTTTTTATTGCAAAGGGGGAAGATGTATCAGTGAAAAGGATTTTTCACTGCGTAGAATAAACTATCGATGCTTGTAAAATTGAGATGTGTCGCCATACGTTGTTGTTATGATACGATCATATTTGAGGATAAAAATATTTAATGAAATAGGTAAAAAAATCGAACTCATTTTTTTAGTACAACGGTTACTTTTTTCGCTTCACATAAAGCCAAAAAAAAAAAAAAAAACGTACCAAACATATGCTGTAGCACCAAACAGAATTTTTAAAAATTACTACGGTCAGGTAATCTGAAAACAACGCCATCTAATGACCTTTAAATATGTGGCGTACGGTCGAAGAGCATACTATAAATAAAATTTGAACAAACCTTGAGATCTTTTTGGCTTAGTTGTAGAGCACGACGAAGCATATCAAAAGTTCATGAATCGAAACACTATCGCAGCCAGAAATATCTTCAAGAGAGGTTTTTTTGATCAAGAATACCTTCTGTGTGTGTGGGGGGGGGGGAGGGGGATGAAAAATACCTCCTCCTGGTTTTCTTTAAAATCAAAAACACCTTCTGGAGTTTTTTTTTAATCAAAAATACCTTTTGGAGGTTTTTTTTAATTATAAATATCTACTGAAGGGGATTTTTTGGACAAAAATACTTTCTGAAGAGTTTTTTTTGATCAAAACAGTCCTTTTATATGCATAAGCTAGTGTATTAGAATTTGCATTTATGTTAAAACCAATGGCTCTAGGGGTGTTTTCAGCCCCTCCCCCCCCCCCCTTCGCGGCCCGAAACATTTATCTGTTTCAAATGGCATCAAAGTACAACCAAGAAACCAACAAGGAACAATTGTTGAAAATAGTAAGTTTTAATGATGAGAAAAAAAGAAAAAAGCAATATCCGATCACTTAACAATTGATTACCAACTTTTACATGTTACTGAATTTATGTCAATTATAAAGAGCGCATAAAGCCTGAGATTAACGTAGTTGCATTTTCAATTGGTGTAAATTTAATATTAAGATACACTATGCTTTTATGATTAAGTTCATCAAAATTTTATGTGCGGAAAATTAAAAAGGTTTTCTTGTTGATGTGATTACAAAAACTCCTTAACTTTAGCAAGAAAATGAATTGGAGGAAATAACCTTTCTTTGGAGAACATCCTAATGTATAATGACACTTAAACTGTTCTTTTAATTCATCTAATAACATATATTCATAAGGATTTTTTTTTTTTGGTTTCAAATGATAACTGAAGAAAGTCAGAATAAATAAGCAGCTGCGTTCAGTGAAGTGTTATTGCTATGTTGAAAACAACAGACATAATAAAAATTCCACTTTTGTGAGTCTCAAAGAAATAACTTTACCACATAAGATAGCTTTTCCGAATTGGAAATAGTTCGTTTATTACCTTGATGTTAGGAAACATGTTTCCCCTGAGGCAATACGAAGATTCAGCTAAAAGGAAGGTGCATCGTTTTTCTAAAAATCACAATTAGGTTTGATGTGGTTTCGAGTTTTTATCAGTGAAATAAATGGGATAGATTTTTTAAAACTTTTTCAGTAATGGGATACTAGACTTCAGGTTAAAGAGATATTTTTACTTGATAAACATTTTTAGAGTTAAGAAAAATGATGAAAAAGTAAATGTCTTGAAAAGATTTTGATCGCATTATGTCTTTTTTTTTTTTCAGAACTTAGATTGGTTTTGCTATCAGAAAAATGCATATTCGTAATTTAACTTGACATAAAAATTTCTACGTGTCATTGGTAGTTGATACACCTTAAATATTTTCTCTTAAAATGCTATATTTAAAACTTATCGATAACTTTCAGAACGGTATTGATACTGTCAAATCTTTGATTCATATATACACTAGTGAATGACTATGTAAAGAACGTTACCGTTACATTAATATAAAAGTCCGAAAAAAAAAAATACATGAAAAGGAAAAACATTTTTATGGTTTTATTTATTTTGTTTTAATAAAAAGTAATAAAAATAGCAAGAAGCGGAAATTAGAAAATATTCCACACATTCTGTTATCTATGAAAATAAAGAATATAGTGCTAAAGTTTATCTCATTATAACAAAAAAACGCTTTGAAAAGTTGTTTAAAATATCAAGATATCTTTTTATATCCATGAGGTGGGAAGCGATGCAAAAAATGGAAGTCATTAATGGAGGATTCTTTTAGATTGTGATAAAATGCTTCAGAAAATGATGCTTATGCCAGCGTTTTAAACCTTTTAATAATGAGAAAGTAATTAAGTTTTTTTTTTACATATTTTTATTAAGGTATTTTTTTTTAAATCAAAACTCAGATGATTATCTTTGGTGATTTCTTAACTTGGTCTCTAGTTGACTGCTCAATTTTATCGTTGCGCCTTCAAATCGTGTTTTTTTTTTTTTTTAAATTTAAGATAACTATTTTTTCTGGTATTTTTTTCTCGGGGAAAAAACATCCGTTTTTAAGCTATAATGAGGACAGTAATAATATTTGTGATCAAAAATGCGAAGTATGTTTAAAGAAGAAAAAAAACCTAATTCGACAAATCTTAACTGTGTAAGTACATAAATAAAAGGTCAAATATTTAACCTGTTTCGGTAGTCAAGGTGGTTCATTGCTTTTGGTTAAATTCTTTTCTGTTGTTTCATTTTACAGAACTTTTTACAACCATTTCGGCTCAAGTTTTACCACAATATAATTTAAAGAAATAATTTTGGAATAAAATTATTTCTACTTACTTTTAAAATGTACATTAACATAACACTTCAAATCAATTTAATAGCGACCAATTCTTAAACATGCTAATATTTTGCCAATAAGTTTTACCTAAATGCAGTTTATAAATTAAGAGGCAGTAGTTGATTGTAAAATCGTTACAGTGCATTTTAAGATAACTTACCTTTTTTGAAATGAAGAACTTTTGAATTTGTTTTGAATATTACAGTGCAAAAAGGAGTAATGTATTTTGTAACAAAATTAACGTTAAAACCTTTCTTTCTCTTTTTTTTTGCATTTCTGGCAGTAAATATGTAGCTCTAAATAAAATGGAAATTATTCCCTTTTTTCCATGTATAGAGCAAAGTAAATTGAAAAATGTATAATTTGTTTAATGAAATATGTTTTACTTGACTAGAAATATTTGTTATTAAAAAAATGCGTAATTGAATGAAAAAGTTAAAAAAGTAATAAGTAATTAACAATAAACGACCACATAATTTAATTAATTAATATATTAGATAAATTAAATGAGTGAATAAATAAGAAAATACGTGAATGAAGGAATAAATAATTAAATGAATAAATGAAAGAATCAGCGAAGCCTTCAAAAATTAGACTTAAAAACGCAAATAACTCCTGCCGTAATTAGAAAATGAAGGTGTGTTACTTCAGTCTGAAATCAAGTGCCACCTTTATAACGTCAAAAGTCGTGTATTTTGGTGCCATTGGCCAGCTCAATGTTTATGTTTTGCTGTCAACCGACCTGCCAGCACATGATAATTAAGAAGCGATTCAAATATTGCGCTCTAAGCTTGCTGTTAACCGCGCTGCCAGTATAGGTGAATAAAAAAGCAAATTAAATATTGCGCTCTGCCCTAATGGCATCAGTGAATGGCATTTCATCACTTGTGATGTCATGTGCATTATCGAAAAAATAAAATTGAATATGCGCGCAGGTAAAAATACAAGTTAAAAAAATATTAAACCATGTCCAATTATTTTTAAAATGGTTAAATCATGTTTTTAAGCATGCTCTTTCAGAGAAAAATATTTTTAAAATTTCAGAAAGAACCCAAATTGAAGCAAATTGCATTTTACCCAGAAAACTCTGTCTTGTCAAATGAGATACAATATTAGTAGGTGAAAGTAATTTTGGACCCCCCTATTTGAGAATTCATGTAGAAGTTGTGTCTTTAATTAGAATAAAAAATACAGTTAATTCGCGATAACTTGAATCTAAATGGACCGACGGAAAAGTTCGACTTATCGGAAGTTTGACTTACCGCTAGTTTTGGTTTTCGACAATTTAATATTAAAAACTATCGAATATTATATTTAATATGTGCACATAACACACAAAATTACAGAACTTAAAAGTTTTCAAGCACAATATGCACAGTTTAATCAAAAATATTGAAAAAAAATCAAAAGCATGGTTTTAAGTTCGATACTGCTGGAACCACTTGAATAAAACCGATTCTACTTCAGGAAAGGTGCACATTTTCAGTCGTTTCGAATTCGGAGTCATGAATTCTACAGCTTTAGAAGTTTCTCTTTTTCTTTCAAGATCATTGTCGGAGTATTTGCTCAGACATCTTTAATAGTAAGGAAAACTCACTCTGTCTCTCTGGAACTTATCTGCAAATGATAGAACTAAAGAATAAAAGGGAACGTATCTCTACTTGGGTCAGCCTTTGAATAAAGATACATTCGGTTGACTCGACAACCTGGCAGCTTAAGAGCAAATTCGTAGTCCAGCAGTATGTCAAAGAGAAAATAGTACAACCAAAGAAAACAGGCTAACTCATTTGCGCACGTGTAACTCGTTTATTAAACATTGACTCAACAGGTGCTCTTTTAGCTTTAGAGGTCTATTGTGCAAGCATTGCAAGTGAAGGTGAATTAATTTTTCTCTCATTGTCACTTGTTTCTTTCTTTTTTTTTCGTTCTTTCAAAATGAATTTCGAGTCATCGTTGAAAACGCTTCGAGTTAAAGGAAATTTACTTCGAGATATTGAGAATAAATAGCATGGAATTAAAGACAAGAGGATTGAGACTTGATAAAAACTTCGAGTTATAGTAATATTTGAGTTATCAGACTTCGAGTTATCGCGATTGACTGTAATTAATAAGAATTTGAACTTGTCTGCAAACGTTTCTAGTACAAAAAGAAACAAACTAAACATTTCAACGAAACCGGCCGGGTAGTTTTGCGCGTTTAAACAAACAGACGCTTTTCGGAGACTTTATTTTATATTATGTAGAGATTGAAGGAGGAAGCGAAATGAACTATTTTATTTTGCTCCATTCACTACCAGCAGGCACTTGAAAAATTGCAAACATTTAAGACCAAAACATACCTACAATTAACTACATAAAAAAGGGTATGTGAAGGACAATGAAATAACGGGGAAAAGTGAAATGGTGAAATATTTATTCTATTTTTAGCATCACCCATTTGGTAATTTTTTAACCATGAAGTTATACCACATGTACTCGAATTTAGTCAGGAAAAGGTCTCTCTGAAGATCAAAGACTATATAATACAAGCAATTTTCATAAATTGACACTCAAACTGTAATATTTTAGAGTAAAACATTTTTTTTTTGCTATTATAAAATGATAAAGTTATTGTTATCATTTTTAATATCAACTGAGACCTGAAAATGTTTAGAATAGTAATTAGTTATTCAATATTAAACTTATTTTTATTTTAAATTTTTTATACCATGAAACAAGTGCATGTGACGCAAAGAGGATGGGGCATAGTTAAATAGTTCATTTCGTTTACTTAGTCAATTATTTTTTAAAATAATACTCGTGTTCAGTTAATTTATTTACATTTTTTAATTTACTAATTCATTTATCTATTTGTTCATTTCCAGATGTTTCTATACACTCATTTAATTTTTCTGATAACTCGATTGATTTATTGATTTATTCGTTTATTTCGTCGTCATCTATTCATTACTTCATTAATTCTTTTATTTACTCGTTTTTTTTTTTGATAAAAACCTAAATATTTAATTTTGAAATGAAAACCTTTTTACTAGAAAAATATTTTACTTTTCACTTTGTCAAATGGGGAAAAAATCTTTGTTTTCCAATTATTTTGAAAGTACAAATTTATTTACAAAAATTAAAAATATTGTTTCAATGCAAGTTTTATTGTAAAACATTTCTTTATATACTGTAATTTTCAAAACAATTTTCTAATTTGCTCCTTTGGAAAAATGTTAACTATTTCACGTTGCCTCACATTACCCTTGTTCTGTGGCTATTAGTACATCTCAATTAATAACTATAATGTTAATTAATATGTTTTATAATTTTATTATAACAATAACCATTTAAAAATATTTGTATCAAAATTTGAATTTGGCAAGTATTTTTTTCCTTGACTAGAATTAACTATATGTTTAAGAATATGGTTAAAACATCGGTAGAAAGGTGGTTCTGCAAACTGAAAATATTTTACCATTTTCATTTGCCATGCTATTTCACTTTGCACCACATTCCCTAAACATCAAATCTGTCAGCTCGTATTTACAGAGCCTTAAATGTAGCAGTTGTCATTACTACAGCATTGTTTACTTTTATAAATGTTCATATAATGAACATTTCTTAAGCAGATGTGCCTTACTAAAATCAGCTGCATACACATCTTTATTGCAAAAATACATACTTTTTAGCCGAATGAAAAAATTATTTTTAAATGTTGCTTTGTTTTAAAATAATTATCTTTGTTTTATTACTTTTTAAAACTTTAAATGGGATAAGACTCCAAACAATACCTTTCCAAAAAATTGCAAATAAAAATTAATAAATAAACAATGTCAAAGTAAAAACATTCTCAACGTAAGTGAAATATTTAATACATAGGTAACAATAATTGTGTTCATTGTTTCTACCGAAGAATAACATCGAATGATTAAATTGTATCATTTCATTTACGCTTTATTTAAAACTGGCTGTTATTTCTCTTTTCTATGATTTGTCACTGATGCTCCACTTTTAAAGCAAACACTTAACACAAACATTGAATATACGAGTCATTTTTTAAAAAAAATCTGAATGGATTCAATTTTGCATTGTGTATGTATCGAGCTGAATGTTTTGAGTGAAATACAAATGAAATGTGTAATATATTTTTATGTATAAGAAAATCCATTTCGGAGAACATAAATATTTTTAAAGAATGTTTAAAATATGTTTTTAATGCATAAAAGCTCTTTTGGGTAAGGCACGAATACTGGAAAACATGTTCGACATTTCATTCTGCCGAGAAAAATGTATGCGAAACAAAATCGATTTTTTAAGTCTCAAGATGTAAATTACAACGAGCACATAAGTGTTTTTTTTTCTTTTGAATGGCATTTCATTATGGTTACTGCTTCAAACCATAAAGGGACCCTTTGATTTTATTGTTAGTGTAAGCCAACTTAAAAAAATGTAGATTGTGTTACTAAACGTTCGTAAAGTGGTATGTTTACTAAACAAAGTGGAAATGCCTCTAATTATGATTGATAAAGAAAGCAACAAGTGTCGAAAACACGCAATTTAAAAATGGCACGTTTTTGTCTAGAATAACCTTGAAGAAACATTTTTTGAATAAATTTATTGGATGAATTTTACATATATGTCTGCGCATAATTTGCTGGTTAAATATTAACTTATTTGGTATGACGATAGTAAGTTATTTTTTAATATTTTCAATGTTCAATAATAAAGTAAATTTAAATTAACTAATATTTTGAACACCATATCATACAACTGTGCCAATAAATATTGAACAAAATGTGAAGTTGTAGCAGAAATTAATGTTAGTCTACGCAAATCGTAAAATTTTTCGTGAAAACCAGTTATCATTTCTTTCTATCGGATTGTAATGAAAAAAAATAAAAATTTTAAAATTTATGAGCAAAGTTAATCAAATTATCTATTTTCGGTATATTAATTTAGTTATGCATGAAAAAGATGTTTTAAAAGCTATCTTTTGCTATAGGAACAGCAAAATACCGAAACTTTGAAAGAACAGTATTTTTTAGTTCGCAGATGATAGTTTTAGAAAAAGGAATTGAAAGAAGAAAATTAAGAAATCCGTATGAACAGAAAATTAAATAATCTATCCTTAATTTATTGATTTATTCATGCATGAAAAATCGAATAAGCTGCCAGAGTGAACCACCATACATAATGTTTATTTTTTTTTTGACGATAAGATTTGAAGTTAGATTAATATAGAAAAATACACATGAAACATATTTGTATTTTACATACTAGGAAAAAAGCACTACCAAGTAATACTTGACGTGTTTATGTTTAATTAATTTAAGACAGAAAGTAACATTTGCATCATATTTAAATGTTAAAGTCGGAAAATTAAAAAAAAAAATTGAGTTCATTCTGGCATAAGACCGTCCAAATATTTTAAAAAATTTCTTTTACTGCAGGATTCGTAAAATACCTATATATAAACTCTGAAAGAGCAATTATATTTTTAGAGTACAGATGATAGTTCTTGGCTGCATTTAAAAATGAAAATTCAGAAACTCATACGCATCGCAAATTCAATAATCTATTCTTAATGTAATGATTAATTTATGTATGACAAATATTTCTTTTAGTATAGGATCCGTTAAATGTCGAAACTTTTAAAGAATAGTTATTTATTTAGTAGTGCAGATGAAAGTTCTTCAAAGCCCATTACGCTTAAAAGTTTCAAGGAGAAAAGTATTTGTCTCTTAAAATACCTTAGAAGTGCTTAACGTTGAAGCATATTATTATCGTGCCACTTTCACTAAAATAGGACCTAATTCCAGAAATTACTTTACTTCAGTAATGGATGTTGAATTTGGTAAAAATAACCTCCCGATTTGTGGTTGGAAAATAATGTTGCAGCAACTTAAAAAAGGGCAGAAAAACCTTAATGCGTTCAGTTAATGATTTTGTTTAACAGATGAAAGTTTTGTATAATGGTTGGTAGTAATGGCTATTATAAAGAAAATGCTAATATTATCTGATTCAGGACCGTAACAGGTTTTATTTCTTTTTCTTTATTCGTTATCGAATGGCATGAATTTTATATGACGAAAGAGCACCATAATATTAAAAATCTAAAAATAATCTTTATGTACGCGTGCGAATTAAAGCTTCCATTACGGTCATAATAAGTTGCGCAGCGGTTAGTTTAGAGTATATGTAATTTTTTTCAAATAGTAAAATAGATAAGGGAAAATAATGGAACTTCGGCTTAAGTTCCAAGTGGAAGAAGTGGTGGGGATCGGATCACTTCGGTTAATCGAATACTTTGGATAAATGTGATTCAAAAATGGCTATCGAAAGACCACATGAACATTAACTCCGATTTTTAATATGCACGTGTGCATAGAGCAGTTACTAAATATGGTGTTTCAATTGCAAATATATCTTCAATGATATACCTTATATTTGCTCGATAAATGTTACACAAATCAGAGAATGCAACGTAAAAAAATAAAAAAAAAAGGATTTTTGGAAGGTCCAATTTGAATTATGTTTTCTGCAATCATGAATTAATGGAACGCTAATCGCTGGTTTTTTGTTTTTCAAATGACTTTTATCCCAAATATCATTTGAATTTAAAAATCAACCTTCAAATGAGTGCTAGGGAGGAAGCTGAAAGTCGTGTGCTGGACACAGTTTAGGCTTATAAAGGAATGTGTAAAGTTGAAAAGGGTAGTTTATAAACAACTCGATTCCGAGATAACCGGACGCTTGCATTATAAGCATAGAAAACTAAATAAAAGGACATACGTCATTCAACGGTCAAGTGAAAACAATAAGCAACACATTATTAACCAATAAGACATTTAATATGTACTGTATGCCCTTTTGTCTCCATTAACCAAGATATATTTAGCTTTATTCCATACGGCACGTGGTGATCTACAATTACTTTTGAGCATTTATATAGTTAAAATAATTCTTGTTGAAGCAAAACTTTTTTTCCGGTAATTTCGCTTTTGAATATAATACTTGCTAAAAGCTAAGAGTAAATTTACTTGCAATGTTCCAAAAATTTACTGTTGGGTGCGGGGTAAAAGCAGAAATAAAAGAAACGTTCCCGACTTGACTGGCAGGAAAGCAACAGCTACCTCATGAAAGCGGTTAGTCCATATGATAAACATAAACGTCTGAAGTGCTGCTACGCTGTTTCATCAAACAAGCCTTTGGCCAAAACTTTTGGTGAAGTAGTGCAACTTACTTTTGACTGATCTACGCAATACTAATGGCACAGGGGAACATTTTTTAGCATTATTTCGGGTGAATTAGCTTTACAATCTGTTTTGAAGAAAAATAGACTTTCTAATTTCAGAACTGTAGCTTCGTTTTCTTTAACCACGTCAATATTTTTTTCTCTACATCTTTTTGTGCCCATATGGTCATTTTTCATGGGAGAGCGCGTATCACAGGAAGTTTTACTGCTATTGGTTGATATAAACACTTTTAAATTGAAATAAAGAATTTTTTTCTATAGTATTATTAGTATTTGTGACGTATTTGAAAGCACTCGATTTCCACGGCAAACAAAGTAAGGAAAGTAACATAATTTAGTGTACTCAAAAAACACACACAAGTTTTTCCCTTTCTTTTTGTACTGTGCATGTTATTATTGCTTGCCTGAAAAATTGCTTCTTTTGTCCTAAATTTTTAATCAGATGTCCTTCAATTTGTCAACTGGTCTTCCTAAGTAGCATAAAAAAACGTGAAAGAGTAAAACTGATGGTTTTTGAACTCAAAAACCTTAGGGTAATAACAGACATTACTGCGGAGTTGGAATCGGACTGATTTTGGGGTAAAGGACTCGGAGTGAGGAGTCAAAGGTTTAAAGTTTCTAGTGTTAGAGTCGGCCATTTTCCCTATGACTCCGCAGCCTTGGTCACATATCTAAGTCAACAAATTGTGTTACTACGTAATAAAAAGTAATAAAATGTTATAAAATCAATAATGCTACATCGAAGCTTTTACAGACATTTAACTCTTCAAATGACGGTAGATAAGAAATTAAGATACCTAATTTAAACGAAAAACCAGATAAAATAGTCTAACTCAAAAAGCTTATGTTCATCTTCCTTAACCTGCTAAGACAAAACACTCTTAAATACACTAGCCAATGAAAATAATATTTCTGTTGTATTTTAAGATCATTTTCAGTTTGAGTTTGACTTTTTTTTCCCTTTTTTAACGATTTTAAGTTTTATTTAAAATACAAAGTCTAAAAATACGCTTGCCGAAATTTTCAAAATGCATTTCCAATTTTTAATGTCTGAATCATATTCAGCGTTCATATTCTAAGATGGAGAGGAACATTTTGTTATTTTGTTCCCCACTGAGCATTTTGGATAAATCAAAATAAATCCAATGCAATCACTTCTATCCATTAAAAAGTATAAAACTACTTTTACCGTAAAGTCCTTTTATTCCCAAACTATCTACAAAAGCTAAGTGCACTTTTATGAAGTATAGGCAATAATACTTTATATCTGAAGTCTTTGGAATGTACATGTAACTAAAAAGGCAATCGGGTAACTGAAGAACATAACTCATGTCTACGAAAAGCATCTGCGGACATTCCAGGCTATAAAACTTGATTGCCGCAATACATTCTTTTGTAACTTATGGTTTTCCAACTCATAGAAATGACTTAAAAGTGCATTTTTTTTAAAGAAGAGATTAATTTATAGTTGCAACACATAAATTTTGTGGCTAAATCTGTTTCAGTGAGTAGAACCGTTTAGCATAAAAATGTACCAGATAATGTTGCTCGTTTTTTTTTTTTTTTTTTTTTTTTTTTTTTTTTTTTTTTTTTTTTTTTTTAAAGCTTAAAAAAAAAAAATCAATGTAAGAAGAAAATATAATTTTAGTCGAAAATTAGTAAACCACAAAGGAACATTTCACAAAACATTATTGCAAGTGTTTTGCTGTTTTTTAGTAACTATTTTTTTGTTAAAAAATGAATGCTTTCTAATAAGGTTGTCTTATCAATGCCACTGAATGGTATGTAATCTACAAATAATATATACGTTTACTTCTTCATTTATGCCTCATCTTTGCTAAAACAAAACAAAAAAGGATAAATTGATTTCTTATAGGTATTAAACTGCAGGCTGCAAATTTTTAAATTTAGGAAAGGAGGATTTTTTGTTTTCAAAAGTTTAACAAGAGCAAAACGAAGTGAGAGAAACATCACAGAACGGGGTTTAACGTGGCTTTTGGCTGGAAAGTTGGCATATTTATTTCAGTGAAAGCTAAGCAATGTGTTCTCGCTCATTGTTTAAACTTGCAAATGTGATTCTGCATACACTCGTGTAGATTTTGTGAACTTAAACCCTGTTTAATACTGGAAAAAAATAATTGATATTTCCAAGACAGTCATTTAAAGATTTAATATTTGAAGTTACTTTTAACTGCTGAAGATAAAAAAATTTATCTATAGTTTCGCAATTACTACACTGCATTTTAATTATTTTACTGTGTTTATTTACTCGTTTGATCTATGAAATTTTGCTCTAAGTTAGTTTGGCTAGTTCTAAATTAGTTTTCTCTCCGTTTCTTCTAAAGTTTAAAAAGTGCAGATACGTAGTATTTGAGTGCTGTTTAAAAGTGACTAATCATTTTTTTAAATGCTTCCAAAATATAGTTTCCATTGTAATGGAATTGTATTTATGTTTTTGTTTAGCTGTTAAGAATCCCAGTGAGTTATGTCACGCTAAATGAGGTTTGTTAGAACTTTCTCCATTGCAGATTATTGCCATCCTGGAAGATTTCTAAGGGCATCCTGTCCCTATTTCCGCAATAAATGAAAGAAAATAAGAAAACTTTTCATCAGGCCACTCGATGGGAACTAGACAATATGACAACTCTCACATACCCACCACGCTTCTCCAAACTGTTACTACTATGCTGAAATTAAAACTGGTACTTTCTCTCTCAAAAATATTGTAGGAATACCTTTTTCAAAAAAAAAAATATTTCTATCAAATCTTAGAACATTTTTGATGCTGAAACAGTTTTTATCGAGCGTCCTGGGGCAATTTTTCGTGCGAAAACAAACACTCTTCATTTGTATATGTTATGAAAGTTGTTTATGGTACTCTCGAATATGTGTTGGTAGCTTTTGTTTCAAGATTATGTTATGTCAATGTTACGTTTCTCTTCTACTTTAAACATCAAGTCAAACAACAGTTTAGTACTAATTTATGTAAAATTCCTACGTAGGTAATTGTCTTTATGCATTCAAGAGACACTGGATGTACGATTTAATTGCAAGTGTAAATTTTAGAGCTAACAGCATCCAACACCACAGATTCCTCTCTTTAAGTCGTGGAAGAGATTCAAAGCCCTTTGATCTTGCTGACGCTGTCCTAAATTGAGGCCATTTGTTTGTACGCTAAATAAATGAAACGTTTCTCAAATCGTAAACTTCGTTATCTGCTAAATGAACAGACGGTTATTTCTAACATTAGTTATTGAGAAAAACACAATGCTAAATAATTTCGTTACAGCTAAGATGCACATGATACTTTCAGGATTCTCTCGTAATACGTAACTCTTTCAAGTTAAAAATAGTTTAAATCCTATAACTGAAACATGGTTCATCGTAAAGACTCAATAGAAATGAAACTTTTGTATTGATGGGGTTTTCATTATTCATCAATCACTTTTGAATGCGGAGATTGTGTTCATTATTGAATAACTAAAATAATAATTTTGTAAATGTTCACTAATTACAAAATTAAAACTGAATATTATATATATTTGCGTCACTGGGTATCTTCTTTTTTCTTGGAAGGTTGTATTATCGTTTTCGTGCCCATACTTATAGCCGCACAACGCAATCTGACTGAAAATCACAGTGGGTCAATTGACAAAGCCTAAGTTCCAAATTCATCAGACCCTACATCGAGTTCTAGCCAAGATGTTACAGCCATATTTACAACAAAATTTTACATTTCAGTGAATAAAATATTTTATAAATAACGAGAACACGCTATCAATTACTCTAAATGCGTTGATAATACAAACGTGCAACATCAAATGCTCTGTTAATAACGAAGATCGATACGCAACACAGTGCACGCAACCACGGACAACGAGAAAGAAATAAAGCGAGAAGTGCGCATGCGTGGTGTTTCGTCACACACAAACAACTACGCCATTTCCATCACATAAAAGTTTGCCCATCAAAATTCAAAGCCTTTGCGGAAAAAGTTTCACTTCAACAGAATATGTATTCCACTTAACTTCAGAGCATGAAACTCAAAATGTAACATAGTTGTTTAAAATTTTGTAATGTTTTACAGAACGTTTCTACATAATAGCTATTTTTGTGTAAATATTATTTTTTCTGAAAGTATTATTTAACCAATCTTATAAAAGAGTTTGGTTGTTCTTTCTGGTTCTAGCTATAAAAAATAATCTCAACAATGAGCAGTAAATTGGCCTCTCATTTTTTCTAAATCTGCCCGAAGTATGTTATAGTATGAAATTGGTTTTGTCCAGCTTAAGAAGAATCATGTTTAGGAATGCTTTACCATTGCAATTGAATCGATGAGTCCAAAAGCCAGTCTTCTCTCCTTTTTGATAAAACCCAGGAGCTGACTGGTTTTCATACACGTCGAATTACCTTTAGAATAATATTAAGAGTTAGTTTAATTTTTTTCAAAGCATATATTAGTTACTAGTGGTACCCGCACGGCTTTGCCCGTAATAGAAAATTAAAAGGTCTTTTGGTTCGCCTGTATATTTACAAATAATGCATGGTAAATTTTCTCGCCAATTGGCTTCTGCCCATGTTACGGTTCCACGTCATGTTGATTTCGTAATTTACTCGTCCTTCTTATGATAATTTTGTTCTTTTATTGGAATAAAAAAAGAACCACATCGGATTTTTGAAAAATCGCTTCGAGGTGCACACCCCCATGCTACAAACTAACTTTGTGCCAAACTTCATGAAAATCGGTCGAACGGTCTAAGCGCTGTACGCGCCACAGAGATCCTGACAGACAGAGATACTTTCAGCCTTATTATTAGTAAAGAAAACAGAGTACTTTTACTGAAGTTGTAAGTAAATGGCAGGATTTCGATTCATGAACTTAGTTTTAGAGTAATAGTAAGAGTCGAATTAAAAAAAAAAAAACAGTTTAGCGTAGACTAGTTAAAACTCTAAGTTTCATTTTAACTAAAGTAATAGTTAAATTGGAGGAATTAAAAAGAAGAAAAAAAACTAAAAAGGATTAAAAGAAAATATTTATGACACATTATGATAATTTTCCCCCTTACTTTTACTACATGGAAGATGTTACTGATAACTGCAAAAAAACAACATCATGATATGAATTATGACTTTAGTTGATGCTAGTAAAGTTGAAAAAAAATATTCATTGGAAATACTAAAAAGAGATAATGAAATGATCTTTCGTAAATTTCAGTTAAAATATTGAAGTAATGAAAGAAGTTATTGGAATCCTTCCATAAAGTATGTCACTTATATTTGTTTACTCTTTAATTCTTGATCTTGATGAAAATATTTCCATAAAAAAATCTTTCTTTTGCGTTCAAAAAATATTTTTTATGCTTAAAAATATTTTAAGATTTCTTAAAAAAAAATTTGGGCACATTCTTAAACGATTTTAACATTAAAAAATTCATAACTTGGGACTTTTGACAGTCAAATTTTGTAATAAACGTCATAATAAAAATAAGTTAGTAATGATATTATGTGGCAGTCAGATACAGGAAAACAATAATATTGTTTTATGAATTACGCATTGCTGTAACGTGAAATTTCATACTTTTAAAATTCACTTTGATTTAATTTAACGTTACAAAATTATTTTTGTTAGTTAAAGCTTTGGTTTTTGTTTATTTTGCACAGTAGTTTTATTTTTAATTTTACATATTTATTATTTTTTTTTCAATAATTTTGAAAACGATTTGTCTCAAATCTTTCATGGTCAGATCAATGGTAATTGAAGTAACATCGAGTGGCTTTAAATTCATTTTCGTGCTTTAATAAGACGAATGGAGACTTCAAAGTTTTCATTTCATTCTTAACTTTGACTCGTAGCATAGAGCTCATACACAAAACCGCAATAAAAACATGTGGACATTAAGAATTTTCCAACTTCCTTTTCCAAAAACATTATTCCTCTAATCACACTATAAATACTCGTCGTCATACTAGTTTTATATTTATATTAAAAGCAATGTAAGGAAACTAATTTTAAAGGTGGCACAGTTCTATAAGTAAAGCTGTAGTTAACGCTTAAAAAAACGACAAAAAAATTTAAATCTTTTTTTCTGACTGAAGATAAGCAAACACAATTTTAGTTGCCCCTTTATTCTGCTTCATTTGCGATTCACTATTTTAAATAAAATATTACCCCATGCTTAAAAAATTAGAGAGATGAAAAATTTATGTCTTCATTTGCGTAGTAATGTTGAATAAAACATAATATATGATAGTTTTCTGAAGAGATTATCGAGCGAAATAGATTTACGCATGTTCTAAAATGATGGTCTTAATGTTTGCATTCTTCAGGGAGCTAAAGTTAATGTTACTTTAAATGAATGCTTAAAGAATTCGATTTATTTTCATGAGTTATGACGATATTTTTCTCTTCATTTTAGAAGCTCGCTGAGATAAAATAACTGAAGAGCATTATTTTTCTTGAAAGTTTTAGAACTTGATAGAAATACTCGTGGACATGAAATCCAGGCATTATTTTTCCTGGGAAATTTTTTAAAGGTTATATATTTCAGGTGATTTACTACACGTGTGCAAAACAATATTTTAATATCTGTGTAACACACAGATGTACAATAATTATTTTGAGCGCTCTGTAATGATCGATTGACTTTCAAATTATTAAAAAGATTGTTAAGAAACATACTAGAGATTGTGTTATCACACACACAAACGCACACGCGCACAAACGTGGACGCACACACACGCGCGCACACACACACACGCGCGCACACACACACACGCGCGCACACACACACGCGCGCGCGCACACACACACACACACACATTAATGTAATACATAAAAAAGATGTACAATTACATAATCTACACTGATTGTTTTTCCAGTGATGTTTTACAACAATAATATAATGTTCTCGTTGTAAAAGAGTACGGGATCTTCAAGGTAAACAAATTTTATAATAAACTGTCGATTTTGGACTAATAAAAAGAAGAATACATAATATGACGAACTATATTAAATTCGCATCAAACGACAACTAATCAAAAAATCATAAATAGCACATGATTTTTGACTAGTTGTCTTTGAACAGATCAAAATGATAATCATGGCAAAAACTAGAGTCTTTTTTAATACATTTGTACCAAAGAAAAAGCATTCGTAAAAACGAAAACCCAATTCGGTAATCCGTTAGTGACAATATTGAGAGGAAATTATATTCTCTATTTTCTTTAATGACAATTCACTGCTCATGCATAAAATAAAAATCCATAGTGGAGTTTCTAAAGATTTTTTTTTTTGTAATCTTAAGCAAAAACTACGGTGTTTTTTTTCAATTTAAAAGAACTTTAAATATTAATCAAAGAATGAAACAATAGATGAAAACTTTTAGGCACTTTTCGTTAAGAAGGAATCTTGTAAAAACTAATGTTATATTAACGTGAAAAAAGACGAAATGTTTCTTTTCTCGTTTTTTATCTGTAAAAAAGTAAAGTGGCTAAAATATTGCGTACGCTTCTGGAAATAAAGTTGAGAGCGGGGGGGGGGGGGGGGTAAAATGCAAGAAAATGAAGTTTTTAAGCATAGTATTATCGTTACTCTTTTTTTCGATATTGGAAAAAACCTCTTCCTTCATTTATTTTTTTTTCTTAAAGCATTTTTTAAAAGTATGTGTTATCTTACATTTGTTTTATTTTCAAATTATCTAGAAACTCTCCCTGTGTTCTTTTATGGAGTTATTGCTGCTTTATTATTACTGGTTACTGGTTTAATACAACTTAAAATTTTACTCCAGTATATGATTACAGGTACACTTAGTTATCCACAAACTCACACACTAAATTGTGTGCATATCCACTCACACACACAATTGTGTGTATGCGTTTTTTTTGTAAATGAAATTAACTAACATATGAAATGAAAGTGGGGAATGTGGGGTACTGGTTTATTTTCAAAAATAAACCAATGTCTAGGTTAGGAATATGAATGATGTAAATGTAAACACCGGGCTCCATGAAACATTTGTCAGTTTTATTTTTCATAAAAACATTTTCCAGAATATGACAGAATAATTTCGAAATTCATTCATAAAATATGATTAAGAGTTTAATAAACGCTTTAAGAACTTTTTATCTCGTAAGATATAGCAAGCAAAACTCTAGCCATCTTAATTTGCATCTTAATAGCTACTCATTCATCTCTTTCCCTTGCATTTAAATACCCTACCTTTCTAAAGTGCCGGAATAAATGAGGTTATTTCTAAGCTATAGAAGAGAAAATTTTATTATAATTGTGCTTCCTCAAAGTTAAACGATTTTATGCAAGCTAATGAAGAATGAATTTTAGTTAGTTTCATTTTTCATTTAATCTCATTTGCTTTTGCGTTACTGAAAGCCATAAACCTGATCTTTGGAAAGTTTATTTCTTTTTCATTCAAGTTGCATTAAAAGAATCTCTAAAGTTAAAGCACTAAATTTCGCATTATAAGGAATCTCCAAGATATTAAGTTTGGCTGTATAATAACAGCATTAGATATTTTAAATAAACAAACTTCAGTTTACAAAACTATTCATATAAGCGTGTCAACTTATAAGCTTCGATTTTCTGTAAAATTTTACAGAGGCCTTAGAAAAATAAAGACTTATATATAGACCTAAGGAAAAAATTGAGATGGAAAGCTCAAGACACCTCTTCTTTCAACTGTTGGTTCTGAAAACTTTGTGATTATGTTCTCAAAATCAGTTTTATTACCAACTGGCGGTACCTGCACGGATTTGCCCGTAGTAGAAAATTCGAAGGCCATTTGGTTCGCCAGTATATTTACAAATAATGGATGATGAATTTCTCGCCAATTTGATAGTTCATTTGCTCGCTCATGGTCGCGTAGAAGTTTGCTTGCCCACGTTATGGTAATTTGCTAGTCTACATTATGGTAATTTGTTCGTCCACGATATGATTATTTGCTCGGTAAAATGTTCTTAAAACTAGAATTCAAAAAACACAAAACAGAATTTTCGAAAAAGCGCTTCGAAGTGCTCACCCCTATGATACGAACTAGTTTTGTGCCGAATTTCATGCAAATCAGTCGAACAGTACAGGCGCAATGTGCATAACAGAAATCCAGAGAGACAGAGACA
Organism: Uloborus diversus; assembly: GCF_026930045.1. Classification (NCBI taxonomy): domain Eukaryota; kingdom Metazoa; phylum Arthropoda; class Arachnida; order Araneae; family Uloboridae; genus Uloborus; species Uloborus diversus. The sequence continues at coordinate 48,064,161 of NC_072738.1, read as the reverse complement.
CAGACTTTCAGATTTATTATTAGTAAAGATGAAGTTTTTTTTTTTTTTTTTCATTTCAACATTTACAAGTTACTGTGGTCTAAAGAATTAAGGATAAAAATTATTCGTTCTTTTTTATTATTTCTTATTTATTTATCAGTTATTTTATTAAGTATCTAGTTATAATACATTCAGCAACTGTCAAATGTTATAGACGTATTTTTCGACCTACCTTTGCGATAGGTGCGAAAAACCACTCCTAAGCACGTTCTTCTAAAACAATCCAAACACTGCTTTTAATAGACGTTATTGTAATGGATCAGCACTAGTTTGACGAGTCATTTGTGTTAATGATTACAGGTTTCTTTACTAAACAATTCAAGTTATCAGCAAATTAGTTTTTCTCGGTTCTTTCCTTGTGATTAAGATTTTCAATTCAAAGAATATTGGAGCTTCATAGTGTTTTTCTTAAATTGTCAAAGTTATTGATTGATCTCGTTTTTTTTGGGGGGGGGGGAGAGTTGCTGAAATTTAAAACTTTTTATCTCTCAAAAAGAATTAACTTAAATAAATTTTGTTTTCGATAGAAACACTTTGTTATAAATAAACAGCTGAAATATTATATGCACAATCCTTTCTTTCCAATGGGGTGGCTTTAGAGACTTTGCCTTTTGTAGATCTAGTTTGACCTTCCGATACAGTTTCTATTCTTTCATGTGCCACTACTATCGGCAAGTACCATTACCACAAACATTCTCATGCCAAGATTTCCTACCCAATGAAGCCTATTGCTATGCAAAACTGAACTGTAGATTTAATTTTACCACGCGTACTCAAAGTCAAACGAGTACTTGAGGGATATTTTTTTATGTCGCCTAATTATATCACATAGACGATGTTGGTTTTCCGAATTAGGTAAAGATACAGACTGGAGTCATGTGTGAACCTGCGCCATTGGGTGTAAAACTCAATCTCTACAGTGCCGTGGAAAGGTAAAAGAAATCTACAAACTTTTCTTTTTTCTCTTTTTGTATTTTTTTTCAGCGATTGTACTCAAGCTTTATTGCACAAAAATGCTTATTTGGTTTGCGTTGAAAATAAAGCGTAAAAAAATCGTCTGATTCCATATTTCACTACCGTTTGTATGGAATCCAAAGCTCGTTCCTTGAGATACCTTAAAAACTAATTTTTTGCAGATACTGCCATTTACCCAACCATGGCACACCACCACTTAGTTGGCACAATCTGCTATATGATTTAGATTAAAGTTCCGTACGCACTTCAGAAAAGGATGCATTTTCTCATACTATTGCTTAATTTCGAATTTTTACCAGGAAACCACACGAATAGTAGTGGACTCCCTCTTTTCTGAACACTCATGGGACCGAACAAAACTGTTCAGACTATGGGCATGTTCATTTTAAAAGGAAACTGGAAATGCATATGCAGGCGAAGGTTGCCGTCAATGAACCGGTTCCATGACTGGAATTCGAAGATATTTTCCCCACCCCAGTTTTCTCAGGCACGAAATCAGTTTTAGTGTATTCTTTTGTCTCAAAACAATCCAATGCAGAATCATCAAAGAGCTTGAATCAATACATCATATTGTAAAACGACCAAATAGGATTTATACTTGAAATACACCGCCAGCTCGGAAGTTTTCCATCTCCGGCTCAGTCACTTTCCTATGCCGGGCTGATGAGTACTAATAAGCACGAAACTGCAGTCCTCTCCTGGAAATGACTGAGCTGGCGGTTTATTTCATGTATTTCTGCATTAGTCCTGGCTAATGGGCGGTAATTTACTGAATATAGGATTTAACCTGTTCACTTACTAATTACTAACATTTACATTTTGCTTTTACATGCTTTGAGTATTATGAACAACTAAATGGGAACATTGACTTGAAAATGAACATTTTCAAGTACAATTCCCAATATTTAAAGTTTCATCATGAATCGTCACAGCAGTGACAAGTATGAGAACATTCAAAATGACGCAGTTGCTATCATTGAACCACTAGGTGTTTCTATGAATGAACCACCTAACAAAGTGGTTCATTCCTGGAATCTTATAAATATTATTGAAGATTCAGCTCAATTATCTTTAACAATTGATGAATATTTTGGAATAAATGTGATAATGATGTAAAAATGTTTTTCAAATAAGTTTTGGAAACTCCTCTAAGTTATCATATTTTTAACTTAAAAACTTGTGTAGTCGATTCATTATTTGTTAAAGTAAATAATTTTAATACCGTTTTAAGTACGTTTGTCGTTCAAAAAAAAAAAAAAAAAAAAAAAATGAAATAAAACTAGTGGATATAACTGAGGGCATGCAATGTGCTATAGCAAAATCCTTGTTGTCAAGTAAAATCTTTGTGGATCAAATTTTTTTGAATATAAAGTTAATATAAAGTTTGATTCTGAACTACTTTCTAAAAAAGGTCAAAAGTGTTATGTGGTTCATTGACGGCAACCTTCCCCTATTTTATTGCGTTAATGGACTACATTCAGCACTTTTCCTAGGGCCTGAGGTGTCGTCCAAAAAGAAGGGCGATTGCCCAGGGCAACACGATATAAAAAGGCGCAGCAAACTGAGCTTTTTCTGCATTACAATTTATAGTCGACTCAATAGCTCAAAATCGAAAAGATCGGCTAAAATGTTCGAGTTATGAGAAGTTTCCAGAACAGTCTCAAGAGTTTGGAATCCAAGGAAAACTTCGAGATAAAGGAATATTCGAGTATTCGAGCTCCGTATGTATTTCTTTTTTAACATTATTCCTTTTGAAAAATAGTTTTTACAATGCTAATACAATAGTGGAAGGTCGGGTAGTATCGGACTCTTAAGCCATTTCAATCATAACACTTTTTGTTTTATTTGTAAAGAATTAGTTTTTACACTAAATCATGCTGTACTAAGTTACCTAACATAAATTGTAAACTTTGGTTAAAAAAACATGGAATCGTATTTTTTAAACAAATTTTTGTCAAACTCTATTTTTGGCCAATTTTAAATTTTGGAGGGTTGTATCGGACAAAACATTAAAATGTTGAAATAAAAACAAATAGTTCAGAAATAACATTTTAATGTGCAAAAAAATGAAACGAACGAAGTAGTTGGTTACTTAGAATAATATACAAGTCTAAAAATGAAAAGCTTTGATCCTATCACCCCAAAGTACTTTTTGTGACTAAATATCTTTCACTAGCTTCTCTAATTGTCATTTTATTAAGTCAAATTTTTCAATGGTTTCTTTCATATTTATTTCTCATCCCATTTATGTCGTGATTTTTCCATTTCAACCTGTTGGACAAAGAAAAACACCGTCAGTATTTTATTTTAGTGCCAATAACTTTGTCCGATACAACCCGAAATTGGTTTGTCCGTTACAACCCGACTGTAAAGCTACAGTTGTTTAACCATCACTAGGTTATTACTTAAACTAGGCACTTTTATAGCTCATAATACTTAGATTAATATACTATCAGTCTAAAGGTGTGACAATGAAACAATATAACTTACTCTACGTGTAAATATATGCCCCTGAAGTTAAGTTCGTGCACGGTAATTCTGTCAACAAACAAGCAACTAGCTTTGCACACCAGAACGAACGGTTGATTTGAACCAATATGGCGTCTGTGGCTTTCTTCCCCAATACGGCACACTATGTTGACCCAGTACGTGCTGCCCCTGGCGGCGGAATTAAGAAGCAGCCCTGGTCCGATACTACCCGCTGTCCGATACTAAACGACCTTCCCCTACATTCAATTTCATCCTTTTTGGTACACATTGATTTCATATTACATGATCAACTATATAGTAATTCATATAAAAATGTTTAGTACTCTTCCGTTCTACGCTCACCATTCTGTATGTGTTTGTGTATGGGACGGGGAGAGGGAGGAGTAGCCAGATAATATTTGGCTTGGGCGGCGTCATTTCTTAGAATAGCCTAGTGAGCTATACCAGTTAGTGAGATGGAGATACTGAATTTTTGATCGGTGACTAGTGCAATGTCTTATTTTCCTCAGTGGGACCAAAACTGTAGCTTTCTTTTTCTTTTTTAATTTAAGAAGTTTTATATAACATTCAAAAATAAAGTATTAAAATATAGCTATTCGTACAATATTTGGAAAGGAAAGTAATTTAAATCTGATTTTGCATTGCGTATTCTCATGTAAGATACGTTTTTTCATAAAATTGCTTATGGAAAACTTTCCGGGGTTGGAAGAAGTCCTACTTTAAATGTCTTTAATATGACTTGATACAATGGTTGGATTCTTGGAATATAGCACAGTGGCAAAAACTTCAGGCTTGTATTACTCAGCGGAAAAATTTTGTATGATGCAGCAATATCCTAGAAAATATTTTTTCCCTTCCTCTCTTCATATTCCCCTTAATTCCCTCCAATCCTTGTCAATCCTTGTGATTAAATTGTGAATGTATTTCAGGTTTTCCAATTTGATTCTTAGAAATTCCCGAATTCCGACTGTGAACATGTTCACGATCGAAAATTCGTTATAGAGAGGCAATCATTAAACGCGGTTAAAAATAGCGTTCATAATCCTGGGGTGTTCCTGTTCGTATTATAGGGTGTTCAGAAGACAGAGAAGCCAGCCTATGTAAGGTCTATGGATTTATTCAAATTAAAAAATATTTAGGTGTCCTGCTAGAGACCTAAAATTTGTAATTGTCTTGAAAGAATTGGGTTTTTTCTATTTATCTTTTAAAAATACGAACACATTTAAATAAATTATCAAGTTTAAAAAAAAACAGCAAATACATTTCCAAATTAATTACAGAAAAATAAAATATTTAAAATGAAGCTTGAAAATATCCATATTTTGAGTACTATGTGGGAGACTTAAATATTGCAATAGAGCAAAATTTATATTTAACGCTAACTACCGACTTAACTGTTTATATTTTTCCACTTGATAACTTCGTACATGTCTAAACATGCGTAAGAAATAAGTTACAACTTTTTTTCGTCTTTAGTACTATTTCTTTTCAATTTATTTTCGATACAAAGTTGTCTTAGACGACATTTATACTTTAGTTTTGATACACACCAACACATTTTATTTAATTAGAAAATTAGTAAAAGGTACTAAATTACTACTAGAGCATTTATATACTTTTCAACTGTGAGATTAAGGTTATAGGTTTGACAGACAATGAGCGTTAATTAAAAGGTATCTCTGTTTTCCAAGTTCCATATCGATATATCTGTCAGCGAATGATATTAGTAATATCAATCTCTCAACTCGCCATTAAGTAACAAAAATAGCTACAATAAGCAATATTCTGCGTAGTACATATTTTTCGTTTTCATTTCTTCATAAGATTATTAACCCCAAGAAATGACATATATGTTTCGCAGAATGTTCACCTGAATGATATGATGAAAAATACTTCTAAATTCCCCATCTCGTGTGGAAATGCCCACAAAATTGCTTTGAAGGATAAGCAAAAGCTCGAGAAGTGTATGTCTGAGTGATGATAGGAAAGTTTGAATAGTTTCTCCTATAGGAATTCGAAAAGTGAGTAAGAAAAGTAGTTGTATGGACGCATTTAAAAACTCAGAAATATATTTCTACCTCATACAAAATAAAAGGAAGCATACATAAACTGTATAGATATGAAAAATTCATTTAGAAGCATAATCTAACAAACGTGAATAAATAAATTCAGAATGCTAAAATAATACAGTTGACAAATTATCTATTTTGGTTATTTCCACTATTACCCAGCTCATAATACATCTTCAAACTCCTTGTTCTTCTATTTTAAAGTTAATTTTTACGACAAAAAGTTACTGTTCAACCATTTATAGTTTCAAATAATTATAAATTCACCCAACGAATAACACACAGAATCAGTTTGGTGTTTCTGCCTGAATCTGAAATCGATTACACATTATACGGGGGAGGGGGGGTAGTTGGTGCTGATCTTTACAACATCCTTATGTAAGGACTGAAAAGTTGGAGTGTTATTTCTTGTTTCTAATTGTAGTTTTTTTTTTTTTTTTTTTGCCACATAAAAATTGACCTACCATATTATTTTAAAATTTTTCTCTAAGCCTCAAAGAAATAAACAAAGCCTGCTAAGTATACAAAACAGGATGTTTTTTCCACAAAAATACTTTTACAAAATGTTTTCTAATTTTACAAAAATTACAAAATTTTGTTCCCCTTCTCCCTTAAAAATGAGGGTGAAACACAAAGATTACATGAGGCGTTTAGTATTGAAACCAGATCATTTCACTTTTAAATTTTACAAAACAATACCTTATTGAGGTCTTTTGAAAGATAAATGAAGCAGTTTTCGTCCTGAGGTAGCATGATAAGTTAAATTCTTTTATGTCGTGATAGTATTAAAAATTTCGATTAGTAGATATTACGCTTAGTGGGTAGTACTAAAAATTTACGATTTTTTACGGATTAGCATTAAATATTACGAAATAAAACATGTTTTGAAAACGAGAGTTGAGCTGTTTGATACTAAACGCATGAAATTTAGGCATCTTAAATGCTCATTGTTATTGATTAGGATATACATTTCAAAAATTAAACATTTCAAAACTCCTCCAAAGACTGCCGTGTGCTTCTCATAAAGAAGTCGTTTACACTTATATTTCTTACACATTTGTCAGTTTTTTTCTGTTAATTTAGTCACAAAAAATGTATCCAAACTCAATTTCTTTCATTGCATCATCAATTACTCCACACATCCGGGCGAATTATTATGCATGAGAAATATAAAAAGATTAGTTCAAGCACATAGAAAACCAAATTGAAAATATCTTTTCATTTCCTTAATGCAGCGTGAAGAGGTGATCGGTAACGCAATTTGTAATCTAAAGTCTAAGTACTTTTTTAGTTAGCGGGCTGGTTTGGGTCATTTCAGATTCACTGGAAATTAATTTTTATTTTCTAAAACACATAAATAGAAAAAATACACCTTTTTTATTTTGTTAAAATCTTGTTCATTGCTTTTTCCCGACTTTTTAATTTAATTATTTTTATTTTTAATAATAATAATAATAATTATTTTTATTATTATTTTTATTATTATTATTAATTGCTTGCCAAAGTTAAGTTTTTAAAAATTATTGAACCAGAAGAAAATAACTTAGAAGATAACACGAAAGGGATGTAAACAACACATCTGTTTAGTGGATCATTTTCTTTTGCTGTGTTTCCAACTTAAAATTTAAAAATAGATAAAAGTAACGATGTTAGAATGTTACTAACTTAATTAAAGAAATACATTAATAAATTGTCTTGTGCAAATGTAATAGTTGTTAAGGGGAAATGATGCCTGCATAAACGATTATAACGTGCATACTCATTACTTTACCCACTTATCTGCTATAAATTTTAGTTTTCCTGAAAATTTAAATAAATTTGCATATGTGCGTGCGCGTGTGCTTGTCGATCACGTAGTGTCCTAAGGAAAAGGTCCAAAAAGTGCAAACTTTCGGACCATATAAGTACATCAGGTTTTAAAACGCTTTGAAGCATGTTCCTCAAAACTTGAATTAGTTCGTTTTTTATTAAAATATTAAGTCATAACTGTTGATGTATCGCAAAGATTTTAGCACTAACAGGGAATTGTATCATCCAGTTGCTCTAAAATTTGGTGACAAAATAGAGCTGCTGAATCAGGTGTTGGTTTAGTAATACTGAAGACTTCTTGAAGTACCGGAAAGGAAGAAAAAGAAGGAAGATTCTTGAAGAACCAAGGCTGAACATGCTAAATAGTTCTTAATTGATAAAACTTAAAGTCTTTCCGGCATCGTTTCACAACAAACGATATAAAACGGAGAAGAAAAATTCGAATCTTAAGCACAAACACACACAATAACACTGCCAAATTTCTTTAAGGTTTGCAGATATTTCCTATACATATAAGCTGTAGGAAAATGTCAAAGAATTCATAAAAAAGGCTAAACATTCGTAAGAGACGATTTGCATTTGAGATTGGTGAGTTCTAACGCAGGTACGTGAGTATGTGCACCTACTGTTTCTGAGTAATTAAAAAATATCGAATAGTTATAATACTATTAAGCCGGATAGAGCAGATATCAAAATTTTCAATTTTCCGAGACTGCTTATAGCCATGGTCGACGTTATGTGATTTAAAAATTACATGATTGGATTTTTTTCCGTCTCATTCCTTTTTAGCTTATTTTAGAACGTCAAATTCTTTTTGTCAAACCAACAAGAAAGTTGTCGTTTGCATGCATTACATGTAGAAGTTTCATAGTGTTTTTGGAAAAGTAGGCAATCTTCTATTTTGAAGTGTTCTCTCTTATAGAGTTATTGTTGAATGATATTTTTTTGCACCAAATTTCAGTCTTTCTAACGGAAAACAACTTGAATATATAATTTGCAATTAGAATTCTTTTAACTGCAAATAGTACTACTTATTCTTTTCACATAAATTAATAAATTATACAGTTATTGCCAGTTGTAGAACACGCCATTCAAATAGTTACAGTAGCATGACAATTATGATATTTAACTCATATTCGTGCAAGAAAAAACTCTTTAAGTACAAAAAAATAATAATAATAAAATAAATGATCATAGTCATCTCTCTACTAATTCAATACTAAGTGGCTTTAAAGAGCATTTTTGCTTTTAAACTTTTAACTTGCAGTACTTTGAAGTCAGAAATAGAGGTAACAGGAAAAATCTAGCTATTGAAAATTTTGAATCAACCAATTACTTAAGGAGGCGATTCCAAACTTGTCAACCAGCCACTTGCGATTCATACACTTTTTTACTTTTGACATACATTTAATTTCTACGTTTTCTTAGTTTTTCTGATCTTTTGAATCACTTATGAAGCTCTTCTAAATTTAACCTCAAAATAACTAAGTCCACAGGTTGTGCAAAAATAAACTTTTACGATATCTTAACAAAGAAAAAAAGCGAATAATCTTGTTTTCTGAAAGAAAAAATGGAATTCTTAAGAGCTGTGCTTATTTTAGAAAGGGAAATAACAAACTTCAACACTTAACATTTAAAGAAGCCATTTTCAGATTCCAAGAACTGAACTTTTCTGCTTCTTCTTGGCCACCCGAGTAGAGTAAATTTACAGACAAACAAATTACTGGAATAAACGAGGTGATTTGGGGCAGGTAAACTTATTTTTATTTCGTCTGGAATTACGCATCTCGTTGATGCGATGTATGTTAATGAAGGCGGTAAAATTTATTTAGGTTCGTTGCTCGTGTTGCAAAACTTTTGCTTTTACACTCCGAAAGTTAAACTCTTCACTATCTTAATCATTTCTTTCCCATTTGATTTCTTAGGAGTAATAGGGAGGTGTTTCCTTCCAACTGACTCTTTGAAACAAATTAAGAAATTAGTCTTACTTTAAATAGTAGTTGAAGTGGAATTTTAATGGCTGTTTTTCGTGCATTATAGTTTTTTTTTATTTGAGCAAGAAATTTAAAAGATATTGTATTTGTGGTTTTATACTATAGCTTTTTTTTCCACTTTCCAAGAAATTTAAAAGATATTGTATTTGTGGTTTTATACTACAGCTTTTTTTTCCACTTAACAGTTATTTTAACCGTATTTAATCCTGCCTATATTTTATATCCATATTTTGAAGGCAATTTATTAATGTTATTCAAATGCTTTTTTAAATTTTTTGACACATGGGTGGATTTATACTAAATGTTAAGATTTTGCATTAGCTACTTCGGCATTAATTGCAAAAATATTTTTATTTGCTTTTGCCATTTTTATTTTATTAGTTTTTTGCACGAAGTACTTCATTTAGCTGTAGTTGCTTTCTTAGTTTCACCTTCTAAATTTCGTAACATTTTTATCTAATTACCCATCCATTGCTTTTTTATACGTCAGACGATTTTTTTATTTTTTTTCCTAAAAAAACATTTAATAGTTTATCCTTGCCGTTGACTTTGTAGATTCATACTAAAAGTTAGGATTCTGCATTAGCTACTTCCGCATTAATTGCAATGACATTTTTCTTTGATTTTGCCATTTTTATTTTATCAATTTTTTGCACCAAGTATTACAATTAGCTGCAGTTGCTTTCTTAGTTTCACGTTCTACGTGTCGTTTTTAGCTAATTACCAATCCAATGTTTTTTTCATATGTCAGACGATTGTTTTTATTTTTTTCTGAAAAAATATCAAATAGTTTATCTTTGCCGTTGACTTTTATATGGATGCTTCACTTGCCAAATCGATTAACTCCATAAAACAAAAAGTCGAGAAAAGTTATGAAGAAGATGGTGTTATCCATAGGAGTGAATAGGACCTCCTGCTTCATTTTCTGCCATCACATGGTCACAAATATACTGAACCAAAACTTTAACATAAAATCACATGCTAAGCATTGATTGAACACTATTAAAGCAGAAATTATGAATTTTTTGAAGAGTGGAGTTAATCGATTTGGCAACTGAGGGATTCATATATCAGTAACACTACATAAATATATATTTCTCTGATGCGAAAATTTTTTTTTTACAGTCACAAAATTTATTAATGACCATAATCAGTATAACATGCAACTAAAGTTTGATTATATCAGTTTTTACTTACCATCGAAAATATATTTTGAAATTAATATCAGTCACAGCCTTTCTACTACGAATGAAGTTAAAACTGCAAGATTTACCAAAAATGAACACCGAATAGCTCTATTTTATCTCTAAATGCTAAAATGTTTTTAATTACTTACTATGTTTGTTTATTTATTTCTCTCTTTCGTCTTTTCTTTTTTTTTCATGAAGTGTGGTTCTTATTTATTTCCTTAAATGTGTGCAAAATCAGACGTTTTACTTTTAAATTATAGCATATTTCCTCTTCAATGGTTTTTCTTCCATACGTAAGTTAAGAAAAATTTCCTCTTCCGAACATGGTCCTACAATTTAATCCTTAAATCATGTGTATATTATGTAAGACTTAAGTATGCTAGTAAGACTACATAAAAATGTGTTTAATTATCACATTTATTTTTTCGAAATCACACAAGCAGTTAATGACCATTACCCTTATACCATGAAACCTAAGTAAGATCATATGAACTGTGAAATGTGTTTTGAAAAATAGCAATCACCCTACTTATTATTAAAATGTAGAGTTTGTACTCTTCTTAACTGCAAAAATGAAACCACATAATCTTATTTTATCTCTAACTGTTGAAACGTTTCAATTTGGTCGAATGAAATTATTTTCCTTGATTCATGAAGAGAAAGAGAGATATAAACTGGTATATTTTTGAAAGAGATAAATATGGTTATTCTTTTTATATACATTAATCAAATACACGGTTGTTGATAGTTTTAGTAGACGTCCCTCAAATAGCTACAGTAGAGTTAAAATTATAATTATAAGTTCACATTCGTGTTACAAATGCTTTGTTTTTAAGTACAGCTAAGAAAAATAAATAAATTATCTCAATTTTCACTTCACTAATTGAATACTAAGAAAGGGATTTAAACACAAATACCACTATTTATTTCTTTTACATAAATCTATATAGTATACAGTTATTGACAGTTCTAGAATGCGACATTGAAATAGCTACGGTAGCATGAAAATTCGTATATTTAACTCGTACTCGTGATAATGAAAACTTTGTTTTTAAGCACAGCAAATTAAGAAAAAAAAGTCGCAATTATCCCTCCACTAATTGAATACTAAGTGCTATAACCGCAAATACCACGACAGCGAAGCACTGCTCTTGCTTTATTGTTTCCTGTTTTGAAAATGACGGCTTGTCACGTTCTTTACCCCCTCTTAGACATTGTCGTTGCTCAAGAAAATTAAAGGAAACCATTATCTGAAAATAATTTCACGCATGTAATAATAGCACACTGTTGTGTATGTTGTTTGGTGGAAACTTTTGCTGACATTTATGCAAAAGTAAAATGCTTTATTACATGTTTTTCTCTTAAATGACTCTGTCGCGTGCCTGACAGCAGTAGTACTATACTCAGCAGCTACCCGTTACAAATAGCTCAACTCGCTCTAAAGTATAATTGCATTCGGAATTTTATGGCGACCCAAGGTATAATAATGCTGATGAAAGGCTGTAGTACATGCCACCACAGCACTTTACTTATAGACTGGAGGTTTATTTCGTTGCTTTTGTTACATGGAATTAGTTATAAAAGCACATTTAAAAAATTCTACACCTGCTTTTCATTAGCTTTACTTTATATTTATCAAAAGAAAACAAAGTAAATATGTATATAATTCGATTTTGTTTATTTTAAATTATAAAGCAATAAAAATCTGCTTCTAAAAACCAGATTTTTATTGGACATTAGACAGTCATCCGCAGGGGCGCTGACTTGCAAAAATTATTGAGGGGGCTAGACGTCACCGGTGATCCAGGGGTTATGTAATCCCACGGCATCCCCCCCTTCACACTTTTCCAAAAAAAAAAAAAAAAAATTCAGATTATTTGAACCTTGAAAATGCCAATTTACATATTTTCTGGTGTATACGATTTATACAAACAAACAATATGTGGCATGGCATTTTCAAAGTTAATCTAAGAATTTGTATACAAATTTTCTGGTTCAATTAGATCATGTCACTTGTCTTCAGTGTGGGACATTTTTACAGTTCTATTTTGGGGGAAGTCATGCAGTTCCATGGCTAGGCATTGATATAAGGTAGGGCACTTGACTTGCATGGAAGGGCGCTCCCAGTATGCATAAATACAAAAAATATTGGGAGAGTGGGGGGCATACCGCTGGTTTAACCTCGGGGAAATTTTCTAAATTAGAGATGGAAAAAGTAAGTTTTACAGTTTTTTAATCATTTTAAAGTAATATATTATCAACATTAGAACCCCGAAAACTCTCGCATGTGTATAGTTATACGCATGTTTTGGCTTTGAAAAACAAAAAAAAAAAAAAACAACCCCGCATGTACAGTATTTTCATAAAAAGTTAATTTAATTTATAGTATAATAATTTTGTTTTTAGACTATTACAGAATAGTGAATATATATATATATATATATATATATATATATATATATATATATATATATATATATATATATATATATAGATCCATATTATATTTAAATAAATCTTAAACTATCATTAAAAAAATAAAGCATAAGATATTGCTGTTGCACTTTGATTAATAAGTGAAATAGCTAATTTAAACTTGCTTTGAATAAGGCTCAGAGTTCATTAAATAAAAATAATATCCCACAGTTAATTTGTTTAATAAAGTTAATATAGTATGTAAATAGCGAGTTTTTGTAGGATCTTATAACCTAAAAATATTTAAGTATTTGAAAATAACTAATGCAGTACTATAGTAATACGGTAATAAAATAGTACTAATATTTCGAAATTTTAAATCTAACATTCTGTATGTAGTTAATTCTCTATTTAAATACCAATATTAGGGCTGTCTTTAGAAAGGTGCAAAAGTCGATCGCCTGACTAGATTACTGAATTTGAAGTCGTTGACGACTGGTCGAATATCCAATTCATCCAAAATATCTCGGTGGTTATGAAGAACAGCCAAGTTGTTCAATCGCTTCTGCCCCATTGTTGATCGGACAGACTATCGGCAGGTTCGCACACTGGGACAAATTCTAAGCGCTAGCAGCACCGTAACGCTATCATTATTCACACCACTCGTTTTCAGTTAACCTGCTTTTTACCGTAAAAATTATTTTTTGTAACTCATTACTGAATTTATTTTACTAGGTAACTATCTTCAAACAAGGAAAATAAAAAATACTTAGACAAATTTGTGAGTTTAGAAAACATTAAATAACAAATAATTTTCTTAAATTATTGGGGGGACTCTGCCCTCTCAAAATTTTTTTGAGGGGGCTGGGGCCCCCTCAGGCCGCATGAAGTCGGCGCCTCTGGTCACCCGTCAAAGTATGACGGGAGAAAATTGCTTCTGCTCTACTACATTTGAACGAAGCCATTGCCTGTTTGGTGATATTTTGATTGTTGAAATTGTAACCCTAACTTAAGTGGATTAACCCTAAACTCCAGTAGGAAGCGTTCATTGTAGACCATTTTTTCGTTTCTTCATTCCCCTGAAATGAGTCTTACCAGTAATACAGTTAAATTACCGGATCGAGTTCAGCCTTCTCACCGTAAAGCCTTTCCCTGCATGTTAAACATTACCAAAACATATTATCAAATTATCATTCCATGGCGCGAGTTTCATTGTTGAAACTCGCGGGTTACTCGATCATTGATTATTATTTATGTGAGGATGTGAAGAGAGTTAGGTTTACTTGTAGTTGTGTCTCAAATATATTCACTTTTTTTCTCGGTACATTTTAACACTTTAGGTCCTGAGAGGGATGAGAGTTTTCAATTGCTGGGAGAGCAATGGAGAAAATGTACGAAAAAAAGGCAGACGCATAGATAATGACAATTTCATGTTACGCTTGCCAAACCAAATATAATGCAAAACCTATTGCCCATTTACATTCGGGTTTGTAAGACATATGTTAAGCAGAGACAAAAAATGGTTAATTTAAATGTTCTAGATTTAAAAATGAAAAGTATAAAATTATATCAAAATATATTTCTATAAATTTTGAGTATTAATTTCAACCACAAGAAAAAAAAACAATTTGAATTTTGCTATTTTGAATTCAAATTATGTTTTTCGCAATCACAAGTGTGTATATGTAGGCGTGCGTGTGTGTGTGTATGTGTCTGTGTACAGCATGAGTGTGAGGGTGTATGTATGTATGGGTATGTGTGTGTGTAGTGAGAGTGTGTGTAGGTGTGTGTGTGTGTAAGTGTGTGTGTGTGTGTAGGTGTGTGTGTATGTAGGATATGGAAGCAAACTGGAGACTGTTTTGGCTACAGGAGTAGTATCGAGAGGTGCCGGTCTACGGTGGTGCTGCCGAGGGATTCGGAGGGAAAATAAAGTCAGTGTAACGCCAAGGACAGTCAAGTGCAATAAGCAATGTGATTGCTCAAAAATAATTTGCTTAAACTTTACAAATTCAGTATAAATTCAGTTTAATTTTTTTTTTTTGGGGGGGGGGGAGAGGGGATTCTGAAAAAGGGAGCCTTAAGTTTAATTTTTGGGCATAGATATTGTATCGAGGAAAATTTTTTCGAAAGAAACTTTTCCAAAATGCAGTTTTAGGTTATCTTTGGTCACTTAGGGAGGGGGTCTCTATGTGACCAAAGATCCAAAGATACCAAAGTGACTCGGCACCCCCCACCCCCTCCTGAGTACACATTTGTTGGAAAACAATATTTTAGTTTTCCTATTAACTTATGTTTTGCTTCAACAATATACAGTATCTGGAGAAGCATTGTTTCCTTGTTATTCGTAAGTAACAAAGGAAACTTTTATTATTCGTCAACAATGCTTACGTGATACATTTTAGCATTATCTCACTTTGGAAAAACATTTCTTGCTTTCAAGCTGCAATAAAACCCCTATGCAACTTAAAGTTCATGGTTTCTGCTTATATTTGTGTGGTTAATGATGTTTTCGGACCAGGTAAGCATGTTTAAAGTTCTAATCTTAGAGCAGGAATAAAAATGAAGGGAGCTTTTCCAATCATTTGCTTAGCAACAGCTGACCCAAAGACCCCAAGTCGCGTGACTCCGCAACGACGAATGATTGGCCCGTTTTGCATGAAATAAGCGAAAGAGAACGGATTTCTTCAAATGCTTTGCTTTAAAATCTGTCACGTGACTTGGGGTCTTGGTTTTATCAATGAAAGTCTTCATTCCCTCCTTTTTATCTCTTCTCAATGGTTATAATACTATAAATAAATAAATAAATAAATAAATAAATAAAAATACTGAAATTGTTGGGAATTCCAATCATTAATTCTTTATTGATGATTGATATTTTTGATATTATCAAATCTTTATGTTTATTTTCATATAATATTTGGCTTTAATAAAATCCCGGTTTACTTTTATCTTTCAAAGTCACAAATGTAAATTCAATGACTGTGACGTATTTCCCGGTCTTAGACACGTGCGTGCCTTACGACGTGAAATGAAAAAGTTCCTTTTTTCGTTTGATTGGCCGCCGTTCTAACATCGGGAAATGCGCATTTCAAATGCATGTCTTGATATTAATGCAAATGTCTCAGACTGATTTATATAATGTTTCGACTTGAACTTCGACTAGTTAAACGACTCTTTATTAGTCATATTATATATTGATCAATAATGGCTATGCTACTTTACTAAATTATTTATGCTCCGGGAGAAAAAAAATCAATTCATATTTCATGTGTAAATAGTTTGCCCAGAAAAACATTTATGTATTATCACCATAAAGAAAGATAATTTCATCTACAAGTATTGTTTCCTGCCCATGATTCCAAATATACTCAGCAGCTTAAAGGGCACTAATTGAATTAGTTATTGGTGCGGTAACTTCAATTGATGTAATCTCAACGCGCAATAGAAATAATGTTTTTGATTTTAAAAAAAAATGAAACATATATGATGTCTAAGATGAATATAAAATGATGCCGTTGCAAACCGCTATTGATACTTAAAGGGGGGGGGGTGCAGTTTCAAAAAGTGATTTTTCTTTTTTTTTTTCGTCTTGAAATTAAACATTTCAAAAATGTTTTCCCAAAATTTCAAGTTGTTTCGAGAATTTTTTTTAAAGTTATCAAGTATTTAGTTTCCCTCCGACAGCTGCAGACGCTAAGAATATCAGTGCTACTTGTTTGGAGTTTGTCAAATATACTATGAATAAATAACGAAAAAAGAAGAGGGTAAGGAAATCGATGCTGCTACAGGGACTGTACTCTATGGAGCTGGAACTGATGCTTTTTAGCTTCTAAATCTTTCAATGTGTTTTTCTCAAAACCACATTTTCCAAGTCTGTGTTCAATCCCATTTTTAAATCAATTGACTGATTTATTTTAAATTTAGTACACACATTCCGCATATTAAAAAAAAATCATCCCTACGTTCAGTTTAATTTTTTAATGGGTTTTTTTACTAACAAAATAGCGGAATTTTTGGCTCTAAAGCACTCTTAATTTTCTTTTATTTTCCATTGTCGAAAAAAATCATAATAATAAAAATAGATAAAACTTTTGAATGAACAAAAATCATCTCAACAATTTCACAATGAAATAGTTTATGTTTCATTTTAATTTAGTCAATCAATCAATAAATTTTGTCAATAATGTGTCTAACAGAAATTGTATTGTTTTAATATAGTAGTAGTTTAAACAAATAGTTGTATTAGCGATTTTTGTTAATAACTTTTCCCGTTTTTTTTTTTTTTTTTGAAACCAAAATTTAAATACATATGCAGAATCTGCACTACTTTTTGTGCAGAATTTAATGTTAAGTGTTGCGGGTTTAATAAGGTGAAAAATTTTAAAATTCTCCTTTAGGTGTTAATATTGAACATTGAATTGTTCAAAAAATACCCTTAAAATAGCTGCATGAAAAAAAAAAATTCTATACATGCTCTTCCTCAAGAGATTTTTCCAACAAAGATTGTTTGAAGCTAATCGGTTTTTATGTTTGGGATCTATATTTCCTTAAATTTCTCTGTAGACACTAATAATAATCTTTCCTGAACTGTTCAAAAATGAAAGAAACATTGTACAAATCAAAACGTAAAAATGGGAAAGAAAGCGCTTAGATTTTCAGATTTATTTTTACACGAAATTTAAAGTAGTTACTGAAATCACAGAGAGAAACTATAGAATGAAATTGTGGGGGACGAGAAATAACCTATCATGTCGCCCCCTCCAGGGTCAAAGTCATGAGAGGGCGTCATAATTGTGTGCATATATGAGCCGCTCATTAGCCAATGCGGTTAAGTCCATTTTTGGATATTTTCTGATTTTTGGAAATTTTGATAAAATAAATGTTAATCTTCTTAGTTATTAAAGGATTTACTCGTTGGTTATTTTTTTCTAGGTTAGACAGCCCTTTTTTTAATAGCTTCTGAACATGTTGTATAATAATTTCAGAAGCCATTGTGAATAAGTCCACCTTTTATTAATATTTTTTTACATAAACTTTGAAATAAAAATTAAGTTATTCTTCTTCTTTCGATAACCGTTGGCAACACTGAAAAACAAGAAATTCATTATACAAGAAGTCATAATCCCAGTGGCAGATACTTGAATTCAGATTTTTCTATTGCAAAAATGTATAACCTGTATGTCGAACAATGTAATGAAGAGCAAATTGTACCAGTAAAGGAAAAGTTTTATTACCATATATTTTCGACAAAATTTAACTTACATTTTAAGCAACCTTCAAAAGATACTTGTGCAACATCCGAATATTTGGTAATAAAAAAGCAATCTACAATAGAATGAAGAAAAAAAATGCAGCTGAAGTTGAACATGACGAACACTTGCGAGATGCAGAAATTGCCCGCAATAGTATGGCTAATGATCGACTAAGAGCTTCAGACGAAATATGCATGTTCAGTTTTGATTTCGAAAAAGCATTACCATTTCCGAAACTATCAACATCAGTGGCTTATTACAAGAGAAATTTATTTGTATACAATCTTCGTTGCCATGATTTAAAGACTAACGAGGGCTACATGTATGTTTGGCCTATAACCCAAGCATCGCGGGGTTCATAAGAAGTGTCATCGTGTTTATCTAAACACATTAAATTGTACGCAAAAGATTTTCAAAAAATCATAATGTATTCAGATTTATGTTCAGGACAGAATCGAAATATAAAAACTGTGTTAAGTTTAATGAAATTGGTTCAGAGTGAAGATATAAAGGCTGAATCAATTGAGCTTAAATTTTTATTAAGTGGGCACAGTTATTTGCCCAATGATGCTGATTTTGCAGTTATAGAAGCTTATGCCAAAAAATTCTGTATATTTATTACCCTAGTGACTGGTATCATATAAAACAAAATAGTAAAAGGAAGAACCCTTTCAGAGTTGTCGAAAAGAATCCATGAGAATTTCTTTTCACAAGACCATTGGAAGAAGCTGTTACCAACAGAAAAAAAATCAACAAGTGGATTAACAGTCAATTGGCTTAATATGAGATGCATGAAATTGGAACCCAAGCAGCATTAAGTTCAAACATAATTTTGACGAAGATGATACCTTTCATGTAATTGATTTTAAATAAATCAATAAAAAAAAGGTAGGCCAGTGAATTTAAAAAAATGTAACTCAACCTATATTCAGAATAATTTCAAGAGAAACAAAAAAAGATATCATATGTTCAGTAAAGTATATACCTCCAATTAAACACTACTTTTACAGGACATTAAGGACAACACATGGAGATTAAGATTTACATTTAAATAACTTGTAAGAAGATGGTTTTTGTTATGATGAATAAACATAAAACTTGTGACAATAAATGTTATTTTATTATTTTTACATAAATTTCTTATATTTTTCATCTGGCAAAAGGTATAAGTCCTAAAATTTTTAAGATGCTGTCATTATTTCAATAAATACTTACGTTTTTATTTACACATCGTGTACATATCTTGTGTTTTTGCAGAGTTTACATTTCGAAAGAAGATTTTATACACTTTTCTAATTAAATTAATAAACCAAGAATTTTAAAAACTAATGTATCAAAAAACATTAATTTTCTCAATTTTTGTGTTTTGGACTTAACCGCATTGGCTTCTGAGCGGCTCATATGATGGTATATAATGAATTACGTAAAGTATATAAAAGGAAGAGAGTAAAATATACTGCTTAGACGTTCCAACGTTCCCGACACTTTCTTTTGAGCTCACTGGACACCTAACACAGAAGACCGTTTTTCCGCTTCTGGTTTATATTCTACATGCCTGTGCACTACGCTTTTGTACGCAACTGATCGTTACTGTTCCTTTTTTGCTGGAAACATACGTATGTACGTTTATAATTCTGGATTATTTTTTTTCGTACATGTTTTTAGTTAATCCAGCCGAGGTTATTTCTGGAAAAAAAAAAACACTCGTTGGTTAAAAAAAAAAGTAAGGAAGAAAGGGGAGCCTGAGAGGAGGGTGCACTGAGATACGTTTCGTTTGGCCTGCACGGGCCTGCAAATTGTGCATATCGTGTGAAAGAAAAAATGATTAGGGAAGAGTGTTGCGCCTTGGGGCACTGCTAATTTCTAAGAACCTATTTTTTGAAGCCATGTGTTTTGTAATCACTAATAGTAACCTTCACCACTAAATGGTGACATGGTAAAAATCAGCATCAAATGAGTCAAGTTGACGATTTTATGAGAGAAAGAAAATTTCATGACTCCAAAGTAAATGTGTCATTTTTATTTTATTTTTTGCCTTTTCATTTGCAAAACTAATCAACTGAATTTTTTATTGTTATAAAAGAAAAGTACTTTAAATATTTTGTTTAAGAGAAAATATTGATAATGTACCTAGATTGACAACTATTTTAGTTTTTCTAATACCACGTGGTGATTGTTCCTTGGAATAGCCAAATATAGTGTACCTTAGAACACGTTTTAAGGCACAACATATGCATGGTTCTTAATGATTAAGATATGTTTAGGAATATAGAACAATGTTCTAATTTTATGTAGTCTTTTAAGCACATTTCATGTTCGATAATAATGCATAATTAAATTCATTACCGTGATTTTTTTTGGCGCAAAATTGGTTTAAGTATATGGCTGTTTCCAGAATCATGATGGGTTTCCTAGGGTGCAACAGGCTGTGTCCTAAGGTAAAATAGGATATTGTACCTTAGAACAGCTTCAAGCTCGTACTTTAAATGTTTGGCAATATTTTATCCAATGTCTTGTATGTTTGGCAATAATTTAACTGTCTGAATTTTCAAAAAATATGATGCATAGAAATATGTTGGGGCAGTTTAATGGATTAAAATTTTAAATTTGTTTTAAATAATTGACGTTAAAAATCAAAATATGAAAAGTGTCCCAAGGTACAACGCTCTCCCTTACTGTAAAATGCACTTTTATATGCAAGGTTTTAATTTTCGCAATTTTCGCGAATATTTTAGCTTTGCAAATTTTTTCTCACAACTTCCAGTTCTGTTCGTATAAATGTCGCGAGATTTCCAGTACAAAAACTCACTGAAATTTATGTGCATTTTCGCAAAATTACGGCTTGCGAAATTTAGTGTTTTACGGCTTACCCCCAGTTTCGTCGATATATAAAATTTCCTCCTCCCTTTCATGTATCAGAAGGTAAAACTGAAACTGAAAAACAGAAGGAAAATTTCGTGTCGGCGAAACTGAGGTGACACCGCTTTTACAGTATCTTTCAAATACAAAAAGCCGCAACAAAATGTTCACCGTTTCATGGGCAATGTAGTTTAATATTTTTGATGAAAATTGCAAGCGAAATTGGCGCTCAGGTTGTCATATTTCGCGCGTAGTTGTTTTTGGAACAGAATTGTTTTTTTAGGGGGGGGGGGGGGGGAGGGGGAACATGCCTGTAAATTACGTTTTTAATAATTTCAACATGCGTTAAATTCTTCTAAGTCTATGACGGTACCCCCCCCCCCCCACCTGGATTGCCATGGACTATGCCACCTGCTAAATTCGAGTATATATTTAACAATGCGTCGCAAACAATACTAATTTGTACTGCAGCCTGTTACAATGTGTGATGTCAGTATCATCTTCCATTATTCAAAACTATTGTTGCAGCAATCAGTGTTGACGGGAATTTCTAAAATAATAAAGCGTAAATCATTTTTGCTGCAGTTTTCGGGAGCTGCTTTTTCTGACGTTAAGTCTTCATTAAACACACAGCGATTGATTAAAGTAAGTAATTAAAGGAATTTTATAAATAGTATTAAAAACAGTAAAATAAAGTTATTTGCACAACATTTGCAATTAATACTAATATTTAGATAAATTTTCTCATGAGTCGAAGTAATAACCAAATTGTCTAAGCTGTTTTGATTCACCTCCACCCAGCGGAATCAATATCAGTATTTAAATGAAAACGGTTTTTTTTCTGTGCAAATTCCTGTGCTAGTACTGAGCTATAGTTAAAAGCTCAGTGTTTTTCTTTCTTAAGCTTTTGAAAGAAAACAAAATCCTGAGTTGTTTCTGAAATAAGTTTATATAACACCCAAATATTAAAACATAAAAAATAATTTTAAAAACTTCCCTCTCCCCTTTGTTTTACAAAAATAACAGTTAATTTGTTTTTATCGTATTTGAGAAATGCGTTTAAAATGTCTTGGATGGAAAAATTTAAGTTTTAATAATAACAGCAAAAAGAAATCGCCTTTTCTAGAAAATGTGTTTGAGTTTCCAAGATCTTTAGTCCTTTTTCTTTCAGGGTTGTAAAATGGAGAAGTGCGTCTGTGGGTACTATGAAGGAATCATGGATTGGGATCCGGATGAACCCATCGAAATGTAAGTAATTTCTCTTTATAGATTTTCTGACCTTGATTCTTGTATTTAGTAATAAGATTCTATTCACCGAGGATAATATTCTTTAAATCCACGAATTTAATAAAATGATCGCACTCTTTTACGGGTTAATGTCCACGGACGACGGATAACTTCTCTCGTCAAGACTATGTTGGAATATGTTAAAGTTATCCAAGTGAACATTAACTTTATGACTTTTTAGTACTTTAATTGAAGGAAATAAAAAAATGTTATTATAGTGCTTCATCTATCACTGCTGAAGAACATCAAATCATAAACTAGTTTACTCATAACGAAAAAATACCTTTGTGATGAAAATTAAATGAGTCAATTAACCAATGTTTTGAAGTACAAAAATTAAAAATTACTGCTGACACGTATTTCGGTCATACAAGGAACTTCTTTTTCACTGCAAAGAAGTGAGAGCTTCTGGATGAAATGTCATCCGAGGAAAGAAACACGGTGGAACAGGTTACAGTATAAATATGAAAAAATGGACGTTAACAAAACAAAAAAGACAGAATTACACCTGGAGTCGAAATTTATTATATAAATACATCAAGGAAAAACCGTTAAGTAATAAATTTCTAAGAAATCCCATAAACAATGCAAATTGTCGAAAAATGAAACCACTCCGAATAAATTAGCATTAAATTTAGTACCGACGGCAAAAATAGGTACGGAAGCAATGTAACAAATGGAAAAATGCAGAAAAAAAAAGAGTGAAGGACAAAAAAATTGGAATTAGTTGATCACAAAACAAAATAAGAAACCAAAAATTAAAGAAAAATAAAAATAAAAATAAAGGAAGAAATGTACAAACGTCTTCATAAAAATAATGGAAAAACTAAACCAATTTTTAAAATGGAGTCCACACAGAATAAAAATACGGAATTGCTGTAAGATCGTTAATTACATTAGACCGCTTCCTCAGAAAGTGGAAACATTTTCAAAAATTAAAATGCAATGAATTGGTGCATTTTTGGATAATTTGATAAGAGTTAAAATCAAAAAAGTGGTTCGAATCCCAGCAATGTTGAGCAATACTGGATTTATTCAGCTGTTGTATTTTCATATAGCTTTGATGTTCTTTTTCTTTGATGTTTAGATATTGAAAGTTTGAAGTTAAAATAAAAATAAGTCAAAAAATACAAAAATTAACTTTTTATACGGGTCTCATGTCCCCTAACTTATATTAAGGGAAATAATCTCCGTTGGAAAATAATTCCAACACAAAAAGTTTGATATTAATACGACCACAACTCACCGAGATATGAAATGCAGCGTTTTGTGACTTACACCACTTTTCACTCGCCGTCACTAACACCTTTTGGGGGAAAATATAGCGGATAACAAAAGTTTAAAATTATTTGTGTGCATAGAGTGAGCTTTTTCAAACTTTTCACGGTTTTCTAGTATATTTTTGTGTATCACGGCATAACATTTGCATTTATTTTTGAATAGCATTGAAAAATATAAATACCTTGTTTTTATTACTTTGACGACCTGTCATTCTTCTGAAAGAGCAATAAATACCTATCTCATCTTCTGTATGATCCCTTAAAACTTTGAACTGGAATATCTTCTTGAGTTTTGGTCGCACAAATGTTAAGTTTTATGTGTCAGTAATAGTTTTCAATGGAAGTTATTTCCCTAAACATTAGTTAGGAAACCTAGGGCCCGTATAAAAAAAAAATAATAAATTTTGTATTTTTTGACCCATTTTTATTTTTACCTTAAACTTTCAACATTTCAACCCTGCATCTGATTTTGAACAATTTTGCAATTGAAAGTATACATCTAGTACTAACGGTAGCGAAAATAAAGGTCTTGTAAGTTATAACAGAGCACCCTGTATATACGCATACAAACAAGATGAAACATAGTGATCCGAAAGTGGGCGCTCCCTCTTTTATTTTTAACGCTATGTTTTCTTTAGGTGCATTTTGTTCATGCACTCTTACCTTCACTTAAAGTCTTAAGAGTCAAAAACATCTGCCAAACACCGTCCACGTCGTAACATAGCTGAATTCTTCGCACTGTTCTCGCTAATCGTTCGCGGTAAAAAAACATCCAAATCCTCGAAACTTAACAAATTATCTGGATAAAAATTGCGCAGAATTCAGCTGTTTTACGAAATAGTTTGTGTTTTGCCAACTTTCAAGACTTCAAGGTAACCATGCATAACAAACATTTAAACGTAACTGACAAAATAAAAGGGAGTATGCCCAATTTCGGAATACTCTGCTTATGTGTCTGTGTATATATTATAGAATTTAATCACGTAAGCTTTGAATGGTTGATGCGAAAAAAAAAGGAAAAAAAAAACGAAATGCGTTGTAACAAATATGAAAAACGGAAGGATAGCTAAATATTTATTCCAGAATTGTTTGAAAATAAAAACGATCGCGATACGAGTATGTGAACGTTTCTCACGTATGTTA
This sequence comes from Uloborus diversus, assembly GCF_026930045.1. Taxonomy (NCBI): domain Eukaryota; kingdom Metazoa; phylum Arthropoda; class Arachnida; order Araneae; family Uloboridae; genus Uloborus; species Uloborus diversus. The sequence continues at coordinate 48,039,359 of NC_072738.1, read as the reverse complement.
TTTCTACAGGTGGTCATGTACAAAAGAATACATTGGTCATACAGATCATGTCAAAACATTTGATAGTCTGAGAGTTCCTGACATTCAGATGGACGAATTAGATATGAAAAAATTGGAGCTAAATGTGGGAAAGACCCTTGAAATTGAACATGAAAGAATACGCAAAGAAGAAGAAAATGACGAAGTACGTAACGACGCAGATGAAAGGAAAAATGGCTGTAAAAGTGAAGTTCAATGTTGTCTACAAATGAAGGCACTAAAGTTAAAAAATAGCATTGCGACGGGTGGTGTTGAAGGAATTGAAAACGTTAGACATTGGTCATTGGAAAGGCAAGCAGCTGAACGAGAAATAAGCATGAAAATAGAGCATGAAAGAGATTGCAAAGAAGAAGAATATGACGAAGTACACAAAGACGCAACTGAAAGAAAAATTGACTATGAAAGTGAAGTTCAAAGCTATCCGCAAATGAAGGCACTAAAAGTCGAAAAAAGAATTGCGACAGGTGGTGTTGATGGAATCGTAAACGTTAGATATTGGTCATTGGAAAGGCAAGCAGCTGATCAAGAAATAAGCATGAAAAAAGAATATGAAAGAGATTGCAAAGAAGAAAATGACGAAGTACACAATGACGCAGCTGAAAGAAAAATTGACTATGAAAGTGAAGTTCAAAGCTATGTGCAAATGAAGGCACTAAAAGTCGAAAATAGAATTGCGATAGGTGGTGTTGATGGAATGGTAAACGCTAGACATTGGCCACTCGACAAGCAATCAGCTGAACGAGAAATATGCATGAAAAATGAATATGAAAGAAATTGCAAAGAAGAAAATGACGAAGTACACAATGACGCAGCTGAAAGAAAAATTGACTATGAAAGTGAAGTTCAAAGCTATGCGCAAATGAAGGCACTAAAAGTCGAAAATAGAATTGCGATAGGTGGCGTTGATGGAATGGTAAACGTTAGACATTGGCCATTAGACAAGCAATCAGCTGAACGAGAAATATGCATGAAAATAGAGCAAGAAAGATATTGCAAGGAAGAAGAATATGACGAAGTACACAAAGACATAGCTGAAAGAAAAATTGACTATGAAAGTGAAGTTCAAAGCTATCTGCAAATGAAGGCACTAAAAGTCGAAAATAGCATTGCGACAGGTGGTGTTGATGGAATCGTAAACGTTAGATATTGGCCATTGGAAAGACAAGCAGCTGATCAAGAAATAAGCATGAAAAAAGAAAATGAAAGAGATTGCAAAGAAGAAAATGACGAAGTACACAATGACGCAGCTGAAAGAAAAATTGACTATGAAAGTGAAGTTCAAAGCTATGCGCAAATGAAGGCACTAAAAGTCGAAAATAGAATTGCGACAGGTGGCGTTGATGGAATGGTAAACGTTAGACATTGGCCATTAGACAAGCAATCAGCTGAACGAGAAATATGCATGAAAAAAGAGCAAGAAAGAGATTGCAAGGAAGAAGAATATAACGAAGTACACAAAGACATAGCTGAAAGAAAAATTGATTATGAAAGCGAAGTTCAAAGCTATGCGCAAATGAAGGCACTTAAAGTCGAAAATAGCATTGCGAAAGGTGGTGTTGATGGAATTGTAAGCATTAGACATAGGCCATTGGACAGGCTAGCAGCTGAACGAGAAATAAGCATGAAAATGAATGCAGTTGAAATCAAACCAAAAAGAGTTTCATGGAAAATTAAATTAGAAAAATGGTTTAAAAGGTAAGCAATATCCATCTAATATATGCACACACGCATATACATACATGTTATACACACACACACACACACACACACGCACACACACACACATTAGTTTTTTTTGTGCGTGCTTGCAATGCCGTACAGGGGGGCTTATGTGCAAATTTAACGCCCAGTTTCCGAGAAGATATAAAAACTACTTTGATAAAAAACAAAGTTATTTCCGATAACCAAATATTTGGATAAGAGTTTAAAATTGGTTTTTAAAATATTTCAGTGAACAGCATGATTCAGTATTTTATCTAAAAATTCCAAATTGCCAAGTGCTGATGCTGATATGCACCCTTACACAAGCACACCTTCAGCGTTCTGATTAACTGATCCAACTGAGTTCTCAAGATCAAGTTCATCATTTTTTCTTCTATTTACAATTATGCAACAATTTAAAAAAAATGTTGAATTCATTTTCGTGTGTAAGTAAGTATTTCCGATCACGCTCTGTCAACTTTGCTGGTTGACTTTTCTTACCTTGTTTTCAGTCCGATTTCTTTCTTTAAAGCATTTTATCAAGCACTTTATAATAGAATGGAAAAAATTTACTAATTTAGAGACATTTCAAGCCAATTTACCACTACTGTATTGAAAAAATTCAAATTTCGAATGGTGTTTGTTGTTTTTTACGAGTACCAGCCATTTTAAAGAAATAAGCACAATATTAAGGAATAAATAAACAAAAAATTAAAACGAAATGACTTTAAAGGTCACCACAATGCAAAAATAATAATAAAAAAACACATTGGAAAATTTTAATCACGAATTTATTCGAAAATATTTGAGTGTGCGATGACTTTTGCGGCGCGTTATTTCTCTGTCTCTTCGTTTTTTGACCCATTTCAAAAAGAAGATCCGTCAATATTTTGAAAAAAGTACTGGGTTGTATTTAGAATGACATAGGCATGATGGGAAAAAATATTGGACTTCAAATTCGAATTCAGTTTCCTGTTATTTTGGTTTTTACTAAAAAATTTCAAAGTGTACGAACACTTTTGGGAGCCACTGTATACTCTGCGTACGCGCCGGCAGACATCACAGGGAAGCTATTCGAAATGATTAAGGAATGCTAAAGCGAACAAGAAGTTCCGTCCAAAACAAAACAAGCCGACTTTCCCGTATACCAATGTCACATTCTAGAGTCTGATCAATATTCTCAAAATTAGCTAAAATCGCAAATTATTTCAAACGTATCTTTTAAACATTTTAACCAGATTTCTAGAAATAAAGTATGCGTCGCTTATCTGAAGAAATAGATGCGTAAAAATAAATAAACGAACAAATAAAGAATTAGCACCTATTAAACAAAGCAGCTAACATATTTCTTTTCATTTAAAATATCTTTAATCGCTTTCAAAAAGGACAAAAAAAATCAGCTCAATAAAATAAAATACATTCAAAAAAAAAAAAGAAAAAAAAAAGCAAGTTTGTTTAAAACGAAACAAAAAAGTTTGTTTTTCTCCTGTTGGCAAAAAAAATAATAAAAATTAATAAATTTACTTAAAAATAAATTAAAAACAACAAAATGTCAACGTAAAGAGAAATAATTTTTATTATTAAAAAAAAAATAAAATCGTCGGCGATATCTTTATGTAGACACATAAAGGACTCCGGATTTTCCCTCCAAACACTGAATACATAAATTAAAACTTTTGCACGAATATAAAAAAACTAATATCCACAATAGTTATCTCAATGTAAAAAACATGGATTCGGAATCTGAGTTAATCTTGTTTTGGGGTTAAAGAGCAGGAGTCAATAGGTCATCGAGAACTATTTCCAACAAAATTTGTTTGAAGTAAATCCGCATTTAAGTTCAAAATCAATAGTAACATTTAGTTTGGCCATAGGCGCTAATGTTAAGGGACTTGAACTGTCCAAAATTGAACGAAAAATTGTTCAAATCAAAAAGACATTTTCTATACATGCTCTTGTTCAAACATTTTTCTACAATGGTTGTTTGAAGGAAATTCGTCTCTAAGTTCGGGATGCATATTTGCCTTGAATTTCCACGTAGACGCTAACGTTAAGTTTTTTTTTTTTTTTTTGAATTGTTCAAAATTGAACGAAAGTTCTTTCAAATAAAAAAAATGAAATACGGGAATGAGGTGTCCTTGCCGAGATCATTCAAAAAAAAAAAAAAAAGTTCGAATCGGACTATTCATACAAAATTTATTGGGAGGGGGGGGAGGGGCAGATATACAAACCGATAGACTGACAGTTATCTTTCCCCATCTCAATACCCTACTTTCTAATTTTAAATTTTTTATTACTTTGTTAGTTTATTTATTTTTGACTTTTTTTTCGCGCTATTTTTAAGATGCATTAAGCCTTCTTTCATGCTTTTTTCTTCTTTCTCTGACTTTTACTTGGAACGTAGGCTAAAAAGTAACCGTGAAACATAAGTGGAATACTTTCCTCAGACACTATACATTCCATACCATTACTTTGTAGGAAAAACAAGTAATTGCTAGCCAGTATTAATAAAAAGGAAAATTTCCAAACATTTATTTATTTCTAAAATCAAGATTTTAGTTGTTCTTAAAAAGAAAAATGCAGTTTTATATTTAAAATAGCCGCCTGCGGCGACCAGCTGGTTCGCCTTCTTACGCCATTCGCCTTTCTTTGCGAGCAGCCACCTGCGGCGGCTGTTTGGCTAACTTGTCATTTACCTTTTCCCTTCAAGTTTGCCGCCCTGGGCGGCTGTTTAAATAAATATATCATCTCCATCTCTATCTTTTTTGTGCCATTCACATTTTTACGCCAAGATAACCGCCTTTGGCATATATCTATCTTTACGATCTATCTCTTAATTTTCTTATCCATCTCTATTTATTTTAGCCTCTCCGTCCGTTTACTAATAAAAACAAAGATCACTCAAAAAATCGCTTTTTTATTTAAGTAGAGCAAAAAAAAAAAAAAAAAAAAACAAATCTCCAAAATTCCCCGTGTGCGCAAAAAGTCGCGTTTGACGAAGAAAAAAAAATCTCGCTGTTTTTACTGAATTAAATGCTCACAACTATGAAATGTAACCTAATATGGACACAGCAAAACGTCCAGCTTGGGGGGGGGGGTGGAGGATGGAAAAAGAAATAAATGCAATCCCTAAATAAAACAAAAAATGGAAAGAAAAAAAAGCAAGCGCTGCCACACGTGATCATCACGTCATAAAATGTAGAAGTAAGCTATATAGTAAAAGAAAAAAATTAACATTTGTTTGCGATTAAGATTCTTTAAGATTCCATCGTAAATATCGAATCGGAATCCAGGTAGTAACGTCAGAGGCATAAAAGATAGAAGAACGCTTTTTTTCGACCGATGCGTGGAAAGACATAATGTGTTCATCATTAAAAGAATTGTAAAAAAAAAAAAACTATTGCGTATTTTTAAGAACTTTTTTCTTCTGAAGAGGGCGAAATGTTTTCACTAGTACCAACTTAAATTTTAGAAATGAGGCTTTGATACTTCTCGCAGGATGATATTAGAAAAAAATAAAACCCAGGAAAAAATGCAAATTAAAGGTTTTTTCAAAAATTCATAAAAAATACAAAAATTGCTATATCTTCTAAATTTTTTCATTCATCATATTTAAAATTAAATTTCCTACACTATAGTACAAAAAATATTTGTGTGGTGCGATTGGTTCGGGGTCTGTGAGGTAAAACGTACTAAAAAGTGCAAAAAAACACATAAAACATTAAATAACTTTTTTTCTAATTAAAATATAAAAAATCGAAGCCCGAGGTGCACATCTTCGGCAAAAACTGCACCTGTATACCAAATTTCATCTTTCTAGGCGTTATCGTCTTCCCGGGAAGCGCGCCATACACACACACACACATACACACAAACATCTTATTTTATTATATGTATAGAAGCATCTTGAGTGTCGTTTATTTGATTGTATACTTTTTTATTATATTTCATTTTACCCTTTTTAAAGTACGTATCAAATACATACATCTTACCTCATAGATATTATATCGCTGATGAAACTCTCATTCCGCGCCATTCTTTAAGTTGCCGTATTATCAACATTTTTTTTCATTGCAAGTACGATTTAAACCTTTTTTAAGAGTTGTTCTTTTTTTTCTTTGCAGGATGAAAAACCGACTCACTAAGAGAGATGGAGTTCCATATAAAGAACTGAGTTAAACATTCTTCAGTCAGTGATATATTTTAGAATTTTTGACTGAAGTGTTTACATTAAGAAAATTATATTTTTTGAAAAGTAGTTCATTATATTTTGATTAAAATTTATTGTTTTGAACATTCTGTCTGTTTATTTTGTGCACTAGATTTTAGCAGCGTAAGCAACAGTTTTTATGTAGTTTCTCATGCGATATCTCTTTGAAGCACTACCTGTCAGTTCAACATCTCAAAAAATATTGACATTTCCCAGTCGTTATTTATCGAAAAAATGATTTGCAGATTAAATTGTATTCCACGAATATGTTTCAGATACAGCAGACCCTTGAGGAAAAAAAATTCAATCAAGATGTACATTTCTACCCTGAACTAAACAGATAAAGAATTGTATGTTGGTGCACGAGATCTGAAAAGGCACTTCTTTAATAATGACGCAATACGGCATTTTTTTACAATGTAACTGACAAACGTAAACTTCAAGTAAAAATCTTATTTTTCAAGTGTAGTATTTAAAACATTCAAAGCAATTCCTTGTGGAAAAGCGTTTCAACCCTTGCGTAAAACTGTATCAATGCAGAAATAGATCGATCCATTCATTGTTTCTATTGTATCTTAAACACGCTTCATTTTGTACCATACGCTTGATATCCTTTCTATGTCCTGATCAGAATTCGTCATTTACGCATGAGATCTTCAAAGTTTTGATGTAGATAACATTGCCGAAAATTGCGTTTAGTATGATCCGTTGATTTCTGCTGTTGCTACTGAAGCATATAGGAAAAGTCTGGATAAGCTTCAGTAATAATAAATGTAATTGTATAAAAGCAGCTATATTTCCTAAAAATATATATTGAAAATGAGAAAATTTGAAAAAAGTCGTTCGATTAAAGAAATTTTAATGATTTTTTTCTTGGGGGGGGGGGAGGTATATTATTATATAACAAATTATATGATTTTTACGTTTAAATGTCACAGGATCACTGTAAAAACGATTCAGAAACATTCCTGGAAAATAATAGGCAGCTGATGTGCCCAATTTCTTCCAGTAACATATCTCGCAAAAACCAGGAACTTTTTCCGCTAAAATTCAGTAACCTTCCTGAAAAATAGCGAAATCTTCTCTAAGTAGAGATAACATAACAGCTTGGCACCTTCCTGGTTTATCAAGACTGTTCCAAAAACAGTACTGCAACCATGGCCAAAGCTAAGCCAGAATTGCAAGCAAGTGTCAAGCATCTCACTCGATTGCAATGTCTGCTAGCTATGTAGTCCACACTTATCCGCTCCCTTTGGGAGTTTAATCAGCATGGACAAGCCGTAACTGAACTGAAGCCGAAACATCTTATAAATACTCTCAGTAAATCTTTAAACTGGGAGCTAAAAATATTTTTTGCAACAGAGAGAAGTCTGCATTCGGACAACTTGTAGTAATTCAGGAAATTTTTTGACGATGATACTTGATATTTCCAGGAATTGGATAAAAACCATTGAAATCCTGAAACGTTACATGGAAATACTCAGTAACGTATCGGAATTTTTTTACAGTGAAGAAAAAATGTTAGTACTTTATTGGACAAAATTCATAAAATGTATCTTTTATTTGATATTTTCTTTCATACCCATTCATTTTTCTGTTTTTGTTTTTTTTTTTTTGGTTGCAGTTAATATAAGAAGATAAGCAAAGTAACAGAAATATCACATTTTGTATGGATCCATACCACAAATATCCATTACAGAAATTTTATGATAATTTTATGACCATTATATCAATTTGCAAGTGCTAACCAAGGAAAAACAAATAAATTTCCGCTAAAATGAAAAGAGAGTAGAAACAAAAAGATGATCAGTATTTTAAAGTTCTGCTTAAATTCCTACCAATTATCTTATTTTAACTCGGGAAAAACTTTTCAATACTCTTCTACGTAAAGTTCTCTAGTTAATCAGCTGTTCAGTAGCACCACCATGTTTTCTTTTTTATAGAAAAAATTTTTATCCATTCGTTTCGTACTTTTGTTCTCTCAGATTCTCACAAAAACAGAACTCTCTTCCCTTTCTGAACTTCTACCACTTTTAAAGTTTCTCTGCAATCACAATTAATTTAATTAGACTTTTTCAGATACATCATAACATCTGACAACGTATAAAGATCCCTTAAGTTCAAAACTACCTTTGAAGTTCACTTATATTTTAAGAGCATAATTTCACTTTACCCTGCAAAAAGAAAACAAATTCGTCCTTCTAATGATAGCTATATCTTTTTCTATCCTCCAGCAATAAATAATCAAACTTGTACATTACATACAAGTTCTTTATGGCTTGCAGAGCAAGGTGGAAAAGTAGGGACATGTGGGGCAAAGTGAAATGGTTAATGAAAAAATGAGTTTCTTTCAAAATGAACAAATCGGAAATTTGTTTGGAAAATTACAGTACATAAAGAAAAAAAAACATTGTATTTTATAATGAATTTTGCGTTGAAACAATTTTTTTTATTTTTGACAGTCAATTTGAGTCTTCAGAAAAAAAAATGTGGAAAATCTTTGCTTTGTTTTTTTCATGGGGCAAAGTAAAAAATAAAATATTTTCCTGATGAAATATAAAACATATTTTTGATCAAAAGAATGAACAAATGAAAGGTTAAATGAATAAATGAAAAGATAATGAAAAAATAAACGAATAAGTAAATGAATAAATCAACTAAAAAAACGGGAAAAAATGAGCGGGTGCAATAAGTAATGATTACTAAAATAAGTGAATAAATTAAAAAATAAGAGAATCTATATACAAAAATGGCTTTTTCTGTATGTATGTCCGGGGTAATCTTCGAAACTACAGGACTGATTTTAACCATTTTTTCACCATAGACAGCTACATTATCAGGGAGCAACATGCGCTATATGTTATTTCTAAGAAACTTAGTTAAAAACGTTATGATGGAAAACAGTAAATTTCATGTAATTTCCCCATTAAATGATTAAATATAAAATCCACTGTTACAAAAATTCGTTGCCTTACAACAGCAATATTAATAGTAATCATAATGAAAATTTTGAATCAAGGCTGATCTGGAGCAAGCATGAAATTTATTGCTTTCTTAGGATTTTTGTCCTGATCAATGCCTAAGTAAAAAGACAAATGATTTCGGAAACCGTTGGAAAATAGAAAGTGTTTATAGTCAAAAATTATTCAGGCCGGGATTATTTCTTTAATAGGGAATCAGGCGCGGTCGTCTCATTTTTTGGCGTAAATAATTTTATTTTGGTAACCCTGATGATTTATAGTAATCCTATGTCAATAGATATTCCCGGTCTCTTTGTTAAGATTTGTAAATAAAAATACCTTTTGCGCGTTGCTAAATATATATACTAATTTCAAAAAATAAGAAAATATCAGTAATTACTTATAACGATTCATTTATAACGTAAGGCAAATTTTTCAACTGGCGCTGTTTTTGCAGCCCAAGGATACGTAAAAATGTTTCTCGGCTTTCACCATGTAACCAAAATATCGCCCACGGCCTTAGCAAGGATTTTGTTTCGGGGGGGGGGGCAAAAAATTTCGGCAAAGAGACGAAAAAGTTTAGGATACTAGTTGACATGTTAGAGGAGGTGATTGCTCTAACTCAGAATTTTTTTAAGTTCTAAGAGCTCCGCTTGATGAAGCTGGGGGTTTTTATGTTGGGAGAAGGTTCAGGAGTTATCAAATTTAAGAGAATAAGACTCTAAAAACGCCAGTACAAATTTTCTTCCGGTGAGGTTACGGGAAGGAGATGGAAATATAGGAGTTTTTTCTTCTTAAAACACATTCTAAAGTTCCCTTTGGCAACGTTAGACAAGGAAAAGGGGTTCCCCAAGGACAACTGTTTGCAATCGAAGAATTCCCTTTTCCCCATCCACTTTGCCCCGCATGTACTTGACTAATTAAACAATTTATTTAAAATACAAATAAACTTACTATGAACTAATTTATTACTGCAGTGAATATTAAGAGGCCTCAAATAATATTTAAAATGTTAATTACAAGATTTGTCATTTTATAGTAACAAAAATTATTATTGAATTACGACAAAATATTACAATATGAGTATCAGTTTTTGAAAATTGCCTGTATTATCATATGCTTTAATCTTCGGCGGTATTTTTTTCCTAACTGGTATAGATTACATATGGTAAAGTAAAGTAAATATTTCACCATTTCACTTTGCCTGCTCTTTCACTTTGCCCCATGTTCCCATACTACTAGCTTTCACGTGTTATGTAATTAGTATTCAAATTATTTAATGGGCATTATTAGGTTTTAGTTCTTCGGTATCGTTTTACAGATGCGGCATGCGTTTTTCAACCCCCCCCCCCCCATAATTTAACTTTTACTACGACTATTCAAGAAAAGTTTCATAAACAAGCGCAACACCTTTTTTCCCACATTTACGTTGACCTAAATGCTGAGCCTAATGCCAAATTCTACATTTTGTCTTCATTACAAACCATAAAATGTCAATTTTTCCCATACGTACATACTATTTTACTCTGTTAGAATTCAAACAGAGCTATGAAACTTATGCTCAAAAATGCACAGGTTTAATTTTCTGTCACACTTCATATTCTTGTCGTATGTATCATAAAACAGCTTTTGGCATAACTAATCCGTGAGCTAAATTTATGATGTCCACATTTTCAATATCGGTTTGAAACTTTTCGTTTCAATTGCAAATGCTTGCTGTCGGGAAAATAACATAAATGGATCATCGAGTATCTAATAATCCAATAAATAACGCTATGTAAGATTACTTTTCGAAACATTAATAATAGCTTGACTGGAGTCGTAGAGAAAAATATATTTATTATTCGAAGTAATATATATATTGTATATATATATATATATATATATATATATATATATATATATATATATATATATATATATATATATATATATATATATATATATATATATATATATATATATATATATATATATATATATGTATTGGTTATTGATACGAAATTCGTTTTTGTAGCATCGTTCACACTAGTAAAGGGTGGAAAATTACGTACATGCCTAGTGCAGGTGTTACTTGCCGAAAGGGATATTTTTACATCATTAGATAACGTTGTAAGGTTTTTAATTGATGAAATTTAGAAAATAAGATTTCTAAACTATACAACTAACAAGCGCCATTCTTTGAGTAACGTAAGGAATTTTTCAAGTTAATGTTATAGGCAAAATAGACCACCAGCTCAGTCATTCCATTCGAGGACTGCCAAACAAGACCGCCTATAGCCAGGGATAAGGCTGCAATACATAAAATACACCGACAGTAACTTACTGATAATGTTAAAGGGTTCAACGACATCTGAAATTCCGCAAACTTTAAATTTACAGAAAGAAATTTTCCGCTCTTTCGAACGCTTAAAAATGAACCTGAATAATAAAGTATTGTTCCGTTTAGTGCAACGTTTAAAATAGCCATTATATTGGAAAACGATAACCATATTAGTACTGATACCCCCTCTGCAATTTATTGGATTTCGAAGCGATACGATGCATATTGGAATCACATTATTGAAAAACCACTTTTCGATATACAAGCTTTAAATCAGGTAAAAAGAAACGTACAGTGGTTTATTATATCATTCTATGTTCTTGTTGTTTAAAAGCATTTTAATCTTAAGTATGCAATAATAACTCTTGGGTTTATTACAGCGCTAATGTTTTATAGTGGAAATTCATTTGAAAGAAAATTAAAAAGATTTTTGAAAAATATGTAGAAATTAAACACACTTTTCAAAAAATTTGTTATTATTTGGTAGTCTGATGTAGTGTTTTATAAATTTATATGCACCGTTTTTTTCTTCATCTAATAAAGATAAAACTAACGGAAACATTTATATTTAACTTTTTGTTGAGATAAAAAGGATTAATGTAAAAAAGTTCTTCCCCTGACATTTTCGTACAAAGGTTAATTTACATTTTTAACATATTAAAAATGCTTGTGCAAGTAAAAGTGCATTGTGTGCTATCTGAGAGCGACTGGATAAGAAAACTTTACCTTACAAATGTTTCTTAGTGAATAAAATCATATTTTATTTAATCTCATGAATGTTTGTTAAGGAATGAAATCATGTTTTATCTGATCTCATTACCGTTTGTTAGTGTATGAAATTATGTTCATAGTGCCATTACCAAGACAACCAGAAGGGAAAAAGCGTGGAGAATGGGATTGTTATTTGGTCTTGACAAGTCCGATTGATTATATAATTCAATAATTAGCTCATACAAAAGTTATATAATATTCTTGTCTAAAACAAGTTAAAACACCCTAGATAAATCACAGACAAAAGTGAGAAAACTGTTTCGTATAAGTTAACAGAAACGCATAGCATGAATAACACATCAATATCACACTATGACGCTTGCTCGGTTTTGTGTTTTCATTCAATTTCAACCCTCATAAATAAGCATTAAACCATAGTATTTCTGACGGCTAAAGAACATCTAAGAATCGTTGTTTGCTTATAGAATGGCGATTAATCACCACTTTGGCATTGTAACTATTTTCCAAACTACCCCAGTTTAGTTGCGGACGTTTTCTTCCATTGTTCTTTTTTTTAATGTACTTGGAGTATGAAAAAAACAAAAAAAAACAAAAAAACAAATGGAAATTTTAGAAATAACCGAAAAATACTGCCGTAGGTAGGTAAAGGGCATTAATTCAAAATTGTCTTTCTTTTTCATTTTTGCCATCTTTTGTCGTTTTGTTTTATTATAAAAGCTTGCTTATATGGTATCCACTTTAAAAAATGGCAAAAATTCATCTAATTTCAACATTTCCCAATTTTATTTTAATAATGACTCCTAAATGCGTTTCTTCAAACATCATGAAAACGCATTTCTACACATATTGCCGTTCACATGCCGGTGGAAGTATTGCAACAACGTTTTCATCATCGAATGAAAGTTAACTAATTTCCTCTAAGAAGTGTCTTTATTTATTTTTGTCTCTCTTTTTAATTAGAAAATACTTTATAATCTATTTCCTAGTTTATGTACTCTTTTTCGGTTTTCATACTATTTCAAACAAAATACCTGCTATTTTAAAGTTGTTTCACCAAGGTGAACGAACGCTCATTTGCTTTTTGTGCCCCAGCAAACAGTATTTTATGCAACATGCCGTTTTAAGTATTTTGGATATAATAGTCGACGGCCGGGAAGAGTAAAAAGCGAACAGTGAACTTTTCGTTAATCGCAAGGCCATCCAAAAGTGAGTTCAACGAAATCTTTGGGTTTCCACGAGAGAAGTCGTTTGTCAGACGGGAGTACGTGACCGGTCCGTGAGGCAAAGGGTAAAAGCAAATTTCGAGCAGAAGCTTTATAAGTTCCAAAAAGTTCAGCCTTTTGCTGAAGAAAACAAAATCGTATAACTTTAAAGAAGGCAGAAACGTTTGAGACGGACCGCAAGTCCGCTATGGAAGAAATACCTTTCACTGATAAGCAGCTCTTAACCGTTCAACCAACTCATAAACGATAGGATTTGGTCGGTAGACACTTCAAGCACCTTAGCAAATGTTGAACGTCGCCATTAATATGAAGTAAGGCTATATCTGTGTTGGAATTAAGCACAAGCGGCATAAAATCTCTTTTTTGTGAATAATCACGGTAAAATGAATAAAAAAGTGTACCAGAGGGACACTTTAGAAGCTGTTGTACTTCTGTGAGCCGAAGAGCACTTCAGCAATGTAGACTAAACCTTTCAGTTAGACTTCGCACCAGTTCGTTAAAAGACCAGGGTCGTGTAAGACGAGTTTTCCTGAAATTATATCATCTGTGGAGTGGACACTCTAGTCGCTAGACCTCCATCCAATGGATTAACTGTGTGCTTGTGTTCGACGAACCTCACCGGTCGACCGGTGAGTAACCGGTTGCTAACCGCAACGTTCTTGACAGCTACCGGTTTAACTGGTTGCTTCCTATGTCGTTCTATGAGCCTCACTGGTTGATCTACCGGTCAACCGCAACTTAAGCTGTTTGATTGGTTGATGGAACCACGTGACATTTTTGACCAATTATAAGTATTTTTCACCTGAGTGTTATTCGTCTGCGCCATGTCTGCGCAAGTAGCCGGTGATCAACCGAAAGCGTTCGATGAAGCATTGGTTCGTGAACAACAGGTTAGTAACCACTGACATCATTGTTGTCACGTGATTAACCAACCGGTCGCTACCGGTCGTGTGCGTCGAACGTAAGCTTTGGTTTATTTCAAAGGCAACGATCTCCCCTAAACTACACAAAAGTTTGGACTAAGGGTGTGGAGAGGATAGGATTGTTTAATGGCAACAGACTTTCGACTCTTCGCTGAAAATTTCAATGCACTGTTGAGCCTCTGTATCACTGCAAAATGCTGCCGATTTGAAACAAATTAAAATTATTTACTGCTAAAAGGCTGCTCGTTTTTATTTTTGTTTCGCTAATTTGTTTATTTTTAACAAAATTACATCGAAAATTGTTTGTTTATTTATTTATTTTTTTTCCTCCTCCCGTATTTTTCCTGTGTTTAGAACTTATTGTACACAATATTTCGAGAGAATGACTTAAAAAATGGAATTTTAATTATTAAATGCATGAAACAGTACAGCTCCATAACAAATTTGTACTCCTTAGATACTGGTTATTACTAATGTAATTATTTCCGACTACAATAAACTACATGAAATACACCGCCAGCTCAGTCAATTCCAGCCGAGGACTGTAGTTTCGTGCTTATTAGCACTCATCAGCCCGGCATAGGACTAACTGAGCTGGAGGTGGAAAACCTCTTAAGAAAGCCAAGAGTGCCAAACAAACTGGTAGCTAATATAGAATTAGCACTGACCAGACGAGTGACCGAAACAATGGTTCGGTTCAACTCGAATATTGCAGGCAAGGCAGGTATATTCAGTAAGTTACAGCCCTATAACCGGGGCTAAGGCAGAAATACATGAAATACACCGCCAGCTCAGTCAATTCCAGCCGAGGACTGCAGTTTCGTGCTTATTAGCACTCATCAGCCCGGCATAGGACTAACTGAGCTAGAGGTGGAAAACCTCTTAAGAAAGCCAAGAGTGCAAAAGTGTTCTTAAGAGGTTTTCCACCTCCAGCTCAGTTAGTCCTATGCCGGGCTGATGAGTGCTAATAAGCACGAAACTGCAGTCCTCGGCTGGAATTGACTGAGCTGGCGGTGTATTTCATGTATTTCTGCCTTAGCCCTGGTTATAGGGCGGTAACTTACTGAATACAATAAACTAATTTAACTGCATGCCATTTAAAATGCTTCTTCCTTAGAGAATCACATTTATAAAATTGAGCCTTCGAAACGAAAAGAAACGATGTTGTAATTAGAAAATAGTCCAAAATTTTAACACCGAGATGGAAAACTTATAGCTTTTAGCAAAAAAATATATCGAGAAGAAAGAAGAAAAGTTCTTTCTAACTCCGCGTTTTAAGTGCATTTCTTTGTAATGTAAATTTAATTCCTAGAAAAAAAGATATGAGTTCTTTTTTCAAGCATGTTTTTCCTGGCCTTTAATATGGTTTTGCAGTAGAATATTTACTCTTATCTTATTCTGAAGACGAATGTATGGTTACAACAGCATGTATGGTTACAACAGCATGAATCTTTCGAAACAGGGGAAAATAATTATCGTAACTTTACTATTTTGTTAGGGTATAACATACCGTTTGTTTAAAGAATTTCAGTTTAATCTGCCATATCAAAAACACAATAAATTCAAGCAAAGAAACAAATCTTAGAAAAAATTTTTTTTGCTAAGCTAATTTTGATGTTTTGGTTTCCGGTTAGTGTAATTTCTGAAATCATAAATATGTTATGTTTACGAAAAAAAAAAATGTTAATTTAGTACAATTTTCAGGTATAGCAATCATTGCTACGTTTATCAAAAGCTTACAAGTTTTGATGTTAAAAAAATATTGAGCAATAAGAGAATTGAAAGTTGAAATTTTAATCTTTCTCCCTTTAGTTAGAAAATTTGTACTACGATAATTGCTTGTACAGACAAAAACATATTTGGTTTAGTCAGCTTTCATTAAAATAACCTTAAAAAAAGAAGAAAAAATATTTTCTGACTATCTCAAAATATTACGAGCAAAAAATTTGAAAATTGGTTGGATTTGGCAAGCTATGGTTCTCTACACAATTAAAGTGCCATTTTCAGCATTTTACTTCACATTAAAAAATAATAATACAAATGTTCTATGTTTCTGTAGTTCCTTTTCCTTCCTAATTTGCTCTAGTAATACTTCATTTTACCATGCCTCCTTTATAAATGAAGGTCAAAATTAGTGTTATCCTCTTTAGACCAGTGTACAATTCGTTTTTATAAAAATATGTCATTGAAACTCAGTATCTTCTTGTTTATTAACTAAGGACAACATTTCATGCAACAAACGCTAGTTCCAGTGTTTAACGCCATATGAGAGTTTCTCAGTTTTTTGTAATCAATTGAATCGTTTGTTTCAGAAACCACCTAAGTGCGCTTTTTTCAACTTTCGGTAAACTAAACAAAAATTGTTTTGCTGCTTAAGTATAGGTATAGTCTCCTCCAAACATTTTTTACCAAATCAAAAACATGCTTTTGGGATAATCTACTTTAAAAAAATCTTTAAATATTTGAGTTATAAACTTTTGAAAAAATTGCACTTAGGTGGTTTCTGCAATAAATGAGTGTATCCAAAGTACTTTTTTTAAAATTATTATTGAAATTACGTCAAACCATTAATTGTTACCTGTTTTGGTTTCAAAGGTAAGTAACAGACACACTTAAGTATAAAAAAGAGTGTTTTTACTATGCCTAAATCGAAAGATACAAGTCGACTACACGCTACAGTATGTCTATGTACAAAGCTCTGGCCTTATTCATTTATTCAGCTTCTGGGAACTACTTGTAAGTTGTTGGCCATTGGATGATAGTATCATAGAAGGGCGCATATCCAACAGTGTATACCCATCAACTTTTTTAATATCTTTTTATTTTTGTTGATGGGTACCTAAAACCAAAAATCTCACTGTGCAAAACCCGATAAATTTTAAAATTTGTTGTAACCTACAAAAATGTTTCAATAAAAGTAAAATATAAACGTTTAAAATAACCTTGGTATAATGAAACTTAACAAACCTTCCCCAAAGGAACAAAAGAGCAAGTCACAAAACAGGTGATGACAACCTACAAAAGTGAAATTTACCGCAGAAATGTAACGGCACTTGGGTTCTTTCTGAAATAAACGAATTATTTTCCAGGCTGCCAAATAGTATTGCCGATATAGAACTTAGGTTATTTCTGCACTAAAAGATGTATTTACCTTTGAACTGTACAGTACTGCCAAAAAAAAAATTTTTTTTAATTTTGTCCCTTAGGTGATTTCTGAAATAAACGATTCCATTGCAAATCTGATAGCCAAGTTGCAGTTATCGATAGAGAAACATTTTCCTCTGTTGAGAACATAGTAACAACCAACGCACCTTTAATAAATGAGACGACAGGCAAGTGCGACAGGCATTTAATACTAAATGGCTTTTGCATCAAAAAGAGGAACTATTCATAGTAATTCGGTAGTAATTCGGAAAACAGCGCTACTCAGCGGCCACCAAAGAATTTGTTGCTATGGAAATGGATCTAAATAACTCAAATTACATTCTTTATCAGTTAATTTCTGAATTAAAGTTTAATAAGTTACCAATTTTTAATCATATTTACTTCTAATATCTGAACATTTTTTAATTCGTTTTTGCTCTATGTGTAAAACGAGAAAGCAATAGGTTTTAAGTATTGTGGTGGCATTGATATAAACACACTTTGAACAAATGATTTAAGCAAGAGGAAAGCAAGCTGTATAACTTCTGTGCAAAAGTGTAGATTTCTGTCCCTAAACTGTTGCTTTTCTCATGAACATTTTTACCACTCGGTGGTAGGAATTTAAACTAGTGTTTTCTAGTTGCAAGTTTCTTCTGCCATAGTCCATAAAAAATAAATGTGCAATCACTAATTTATGTAGATTAATAACACGAGTAACTTTAATTGTAATCACTCAGTACATTGCATTTTGATCACTGAGTTAAATTAATCGTTTCAACACATGTTAGAACATTTTAAGTGATAAACGCGAATAACTTTTAGGATAAGATTACATAAACTTCAAACTAGCTTAAGAGCTTTTGAAAAATCTATCTAATGGCAAATTTTCATTACTTTTCGTCTTTTGTGTAATATCTGTACACTTGTGAGAAGCTTTTAAGTAACTAGGAGCTGATATGACAACTTAATAAGTGATACTATCAATACTCTTCAGGGGTGTCATTTCGAATTAAGGAAATTATATACAGTACTTGAAATTAGTTTGCTGAATTGAAACAAGAATAATTTGAAAAAAAAAAATCAGTGTTGATACATGTCCAAACACAAAGAAAAAAAATTACGTATTACTCTTTCCATTGTTCCAAGTTTTCTCATAATTTTAATTTGAGAAGGGAAAAAAACTAATTCCAAGCTATATATATATATGTAGCTTACACATATCTGAACACTAATGTTTGAAATGAGTGCATCTTCGAACAATATTTTCTTTGTATTTTTAGGATTTTGGTTTTTAGAAAAGTAATGATTAAATCCGTATCTCAAAGTAACAGTAACATAAGTCACATTGTTATATATTTTCAGCAGAGCGTAAAAAGGTCTGGTGTATTTTTACAACACTGGAAAACATATTAAGGATTTTTCTTATAGAATTACGTTATGGATCAATGCGTAAAGTAAATCTATATGCAATAAAGTAATAAAGTGAAACCTGTAAAGTTGACCACCCTTATAAGTTGACCACCTGTCTAAGAGGGCCGCTTTGTTTAGGTACAGAAATAGTCAAATATCATAAAAACCAACCTCTCTAAGTTGACCACCTGCTTAAGTTGACCTCTAAAGTAGTGGACCGTAAATGGTCAACTTACACAAGCTTAACTGTACCTTAAAATTGACATTTTTTTTGGATTTACGTTAGTCTAGACCTAAGGTACAGAAATAAAAATTAAAATTAAAAGAAACACCCGCAAGAACTGAGTGAAAAATATTTTTTTCAATAAAAAAAATTTGCTCATTCACAATAAATAAATTAAGTTTCTTAGTACTTTTTCTACTTCACGCGTAAAAAACTAATAAAATGATAAACTGAACAATGTGAACTTGCAAATAAAATTAATAAATAATAGAAAACATATATAGATATATTTGCTAATAGTAAATAACAAGTCGCTTAAAAAACATGTTTAGAAAGATTATTACTTTTCTTGCTTTTATTATCTTCACTTGTCTTAAAACGAAAAAAAAATATGTACCGCAAATAGACAAAGCAGCTAATATTCAAATGAATGAAGCTCGTGAAACATGAACAAAAATACCACGTTTAGACAAGAGTTTTAATACTCCTGTGTTTGATGTATCAATTATTTCTTTAATATAAAAGTGGCATCATTAACAGTCAAATAAGAGAAAAAAAATAGACTACAATGTTTTTCATTGATATGGCTCAGTTGAATTCTATAATTGCACTATTGGCATGTTTTTCTTCTAGCGAGAAACTTAAAGTTTTACATTTTTTAAAACTGGATTTGCAGTAGAATAAATAAATAAGTCATCTTCGACGATTTTTAAAATGCATTTTAATACCGTTTTTCTCAAAAAATATCGTCGGAGAAATATTATCCGTGATAGTTAAATTTTTTGATGTTTAAAAATTACCATCATTACTTTGCTTATTTTGTTCACCGTGCAAAGTAAGCATTCGCTTGCTTGAATAGTTTTTATATTTCTGACAAATCAAATTATTACTATTCTAAAACAGTTTTTATATCTATCATCTATTTGAATTTAATGATAAGTTTTTCGTTTATTATTAAAGGAAAAATGATCACGGTTAATATTAAAAAATATTATAATAATAACTTTGCGTAAAGAAATGAAACATACTGATATCAAAGGTTATGAAACTTGAGCATCCAACTGGAAAAAATGTTTTTTTTTTCTATATATATATATATATATATATATATATATATATATATATATATATATATATATTAGGGTGGTCCTTATTTATATGGGGACATTTTTTTTTCGGAATTCAACAAGTGACGCCCCCTAGTTTTATGACACTATAATAAAAAGTAATCGGTGCAAAATTTGAACTCGATCGGTCAATAATAACACGTGCCCCTAGGACGTTGAACTTTAACACTTTTGATAATTTTCTCACAAATCTTCGAGTTTTTACTTCAGACCCCGTACAGCGTTTCTCCTATGTTTTCAAAATATTTTTACAGCGAGGTAGCACTAAAATTAATCTTTTTAATTACTTCGTATCGTCTAAAGACTGTACATTGAATAAGAATGAAATAGTGCTTTAGAAACTTTACATTAACCGTACGCTTTTCTCAATGTATCTCAATCGTGTGCATTTTTTTTCTCGATAGTCTTGGACTGTCTCTAAAATACTAAATTGCTTTTGTGACTCATATTTGGTAAATTGATTGTGAAATTCTTCGATTAATTGTGCTCCTCTTTCAGTTGTATCATTCACAACTTTCAGCAGTTTAACGATATCTCTTCCCTTTAAATAGCTTTCTTCATTTTGCCATGAATCAGTATCAAATAGGAAAGCAGCTTTGGTGTTTGTAACTTATCAAACAGTTTTATTGACTTGTAATTGATTCTATAAAGAGGAAGATCTTTACTAAGAAAGTATTCCAAATCATCCACTGCTATCTGAAATTTTTTATGCAGTCATCAGACACGTCTTCCTATTCAGCAAGCATTTTTTTTGAAGTAGTCTTTTCCTATCTTCAAAGTTAATTCCCTTATCTAATACGGATAAAGCTACTAGTTCATCCCCTAAGTACCCTAAGTGATTTATGAATTTTTCAATCACTGCTTCTGCTGCATGTTTATCATCATTTTGTACGCTGCAGGTTTTTTAGACACTAAACTTTATATTAATTTAAAAGGGCTAGAAAGGGTTGCTGCGAAAAACTATATCTTCATACAACATTTAACTGTAAAACAGCATTTACGGGCATTCTCTTCACGTAAGGTCAATTTAAATTGTTTCCTAAATATATAAATATTCAAACAATAAATTCCTTTTGCCACCCATCTGGCTCACAGATAAGCTCCAGGTTGCCGAAAACATATCCTTGTAGGAGGGAGGACTTCACCAAGAAATATTATTACACGTTATGAGAATTCTCTGTAATATTTCTTAATTCCGCTTTCTACGAACAATAATATGTCATCAAATTCTTCTCTTAGAATTTAAGTGGTATGTGTACTTTTTGAATTTTGAAGCACTTAAATAATAGATATCGAGTCTAGAACTAAGAAAGGCAAGAACTTCTTTAAAGACACTCTGTAGTACGATTTCAAGTGCATGATGATAGCGATACAAATGCAATATATCACCGTTCAGCTTTTGCTCTAAAAATTTACATGCATAATTTATACTGCCGGTATTGTAAGCCGCTGTATAAAACACTACAGCTTGAACAGTTAGCAATAAAGAGCAATCATCTAAGATATCATATACCACTGAAGAAATATCTCAGAAATTCGGAGTAGCTGTTCAACATTGGGACCTGAAGCTATCACGGTAAGCCTATCGGCATTTTTTTCAGTTACATATGGATGTAACTTTATATCCCAGGAAATAACTAAAAAATCTAAATTTAAATTCATGAAATCTGATTTTACCTCTCGAAGATTTTCTCTTGCTCTCTTAAGGGATGTACGATTGATCATAAGGTTATTTGGATTTAAATTTACTGCATCTACATAGACTGTTAATAAATGAGCAGCATCTTTGTCCCTAATCTGGCACTTTTCTAACATTGATGAAATGCGAGTAGATATCAATAGTTGTCAAGCTTTTTTTGCGTTGTGGTAGACCAGATATAGAAAAAAAGTTCAACAGGTTAGGATAGATACCCATTTCGGATCCTAAATCTTGTGAATTGCAAGAGGAATTTGATGATAATAAAGGACTATGTACTGAAATAGAAGACAGTTTAAAGTATAGATTTTACATTATTCCAATCTGGAATTTTTTTAAATTCATATTTTAGATATGGAAAATTGAGTTTATTTTTATGGTAGGGTAATCGAGGATTTTTCAAAATTTAAATAATAAGACTGCATAAACTTTTTAAGCATGTAACTAAAGAACAGCGAATTATAGTTGTCATTACTTATACTTATAGCATGGAAACCTAGTGACCCTATTTGCCACACCTATTACATATACAGAAAATTTTCTATATCAACACCCCCAAAGCCTGAAGGAGGCAATTTGTTGTTGTCAAAAATCATTCATTAATGGCCTTTAGAATCCCTTGTGGCCATCTTGGTGGAAAGAAATGTTCCCCTGCCGCTTGGTTTGAAACGAGCGCGAATAGCGGTCCGCCTGTCCCAAGGCCATTGGTGTACATGTACCCTATGTAATATGTAAAATTTTCCAGAATGAAAGTCACAGAATGGTTGCTCTGGAGGTAGCAAAATCTACTGAGATTCAAAATTACTTTAAATATGAAACCCAGGAATATTTTTACATAAAAATGAGAAAATCCGCAATTTTTTCTTCGAAACTCAAAAAAGGGGGCCCTAGGGGCACGTGTTAATATTCATGGATTGACTTAAAATTTTGCATGGATAATTTATTTGTATAATGGAACAAATTGAGGGGGCGTCGTGTAAAATATCTACAACTTCAAAAATAAGAACCACCCTAATATATATATATATATATATATATATATATATATATATATATAAACACTATCATATATTGTATTTGATAGCAATATAAAGATTGAACAAGAAAGATTTTTTTTTTTTTTTTTAAAGAACGTAAAGATGAAAAAATCCCAAAAGACCATGGAGCCTCATCGGGGGGTACTTCCCAAGGGTAGGGAAAAACCATGAGATGTTTCGTGATTGCTGATGGCGAAATTGCCTAAAAAAGCAGCACTAATCCCCGACATCTCACAAAACTAGCCATAGGGGTACTGAAAGTCCAGAATATCAGCATGACAAGAAATAAGAACATTGAACCTTTTACAAACGAAAAATACAAGTTTTATATAAAGAAAATAGAACAATATTTAAACTACATGAGAACAAAATTCAAACTTGAACTCAAAATCAAAAGAAAGAACGTTCGTCTGTTCCTTGAATTTGATTGTTTTACGTTCTTTCTTTTGATTTTGAGTTCAAGTATGAATTTTGTTCTCTTGTAGTTTAAATATTGTTCTATTTTCTTTATATTAATATAGTAGCTTAAATATTGTTCTATTTTCTTTATATTAATATAGTAGCTTAAATATTGTTCTATTTTCTTTATATATAACTTGCATTTTTCGTTTGTAAAAGGTTCAATGTTCTTATTTCTTGTTATGCTGATATTCTGGACTTTCAGTACCCGTCGTTAAGGTATTTATGAGTTATTTGTTCGATATCATTAAAAAACTAAATGTGTTAAATAAACAGTCTCAAGGAGCAAACAAAAATCTGATCAATGGAAATGCGAAGATGTTTTGTTTCAAAACCTTTATTAAAGCTAACAATTTTATGGACTGACTTAAAACACAGATTTTCCAATTTAACATACTGTTTTCTCTGCTTGAATGATGTGGCCCATACCTGAGTCATCATCGCTTTAGAGCTACAGTAGGATATCATACTGTTGTTCTTGGGATTCCATGTGTTGCTATTGCTCTGAGGGGACGATATTTAAAATATACAATACTAAAAGAACTCTAAAAAACACAAAAGGAAGAGTAATCTGGAACATTATTTTATGCAACAAGTGCAATAGCGTGGATTAGTGGGGAAACTGAAATCATTTCGCAAATACAGCAACTGTCGAAAAGAACTTCAATATGGGACACTAAGGGGACTGGACAACTTGTCCCGAAAATAGAGGTTTCCTTTCTTCGGAGGTAGGTGAATTTCAGCATACTATGTATTTAACTCTGTATAATTTCAAAAGATATGTAAACTAATAGGATTTAAGATTAAGTATAGAAAATGTTTGATAAAAACTGAATCGAATTCAGAATTACTCAAACTTCTGATTTTCATTAATTACAGTTTTGAATTTATGTCTTACATGGCTTTATTTAATATCATGTAATTTACAGTGCAAAAAAACAGTTTTATTACATTTCAAGTTTTCTATACAAAGCTTGTCATGGGTGGCACACTATTTGTCCGGGCTGAGCATGTAGAAATTGATGAAAAAACAAAGTCTGAATGTAGGTCTCAGCAGCAATTTTAGAATATATATTTGTTTTTTTTTTCCATATTAATGTCAAGACAAACTTTTATTACTTAATTTTTGGACAAAAATGGAACCTTTAGTTCCTATAAATTTGATATTTCTAATGCCATTTATGCATATTTTTTCCGTATTTTTCCTCTGTTACTGTCCTTTAAAAAGAGTGTCTCTTAATTAGAGGTAAATACATGGAGGTGCCTTTTAAAAGGGACTAAAACCAGAAAAAGTGTCTCTTAAATAGAGGTGTCTGTTAAAGGAAGTACTACTGTATTAACTTTTCCGTCTTTATATTTATCTGAATATGGATTTAGTGCCATCCGCGATTTGCTGCTTTAAAAAAGAGCCACAGAAAAGAAAGTAATTGGCTCGTGATAATTAAGCTAATTTGAGGATAGAGTTAAGTAACCCGAAATAAAATATCTTTGCAGCAAGCATCAATCATGAGAAACTAGCTAAATGATTTTTAATAAAACGAGCTGATGTGTGCATCACATGGCTTCCTTTTACTCCAATTTAATCTCATTTCCCCATTACTGGCAATTTTAATATGACAATAGTTTAGTCTCTAAATATCACTAATAGTGGCCAAATAGAAATCATATTTAAAAAAAAATCGCAAAAGTTGTCGCCAAGTTGCCGACAAAATTTGGCGACCAAAAACTGGCGATATATCGCCAAGTGTCCGCCAAATTATAATACCACTTGAGTTTACATCGAAATTAACAATGATTTTCCCCCAAAAAGGGGCAAAAGAAGCCTTGATAAACAACAAAATGCAACCGAAAGGAGAGGTGCACAACTAGACCCCACTAGGAGTCTACGTACCAAATTTCAACTTTCTAGGACATAACGTTCTTGAGTTATGCAACATGCATATGCTCATCCGCTCATACGCACATACAGACGTCACGAGAAAACTCGTTGTAATTAACTTGGGAATCGTCAAAATGGATATTTCGCATGTCTATACGTTCTTAGGCACTTATACACGTGTGGTCGAGTCGAAAAAAAATCTTCAACATTTATTCGGGGGTGAGAAAAATGGAAATTAAGGTCGATTTTTGAGTGAAAAATTTTTCGCGAATACAATGCTTCCTTTTTCGTAAAAGGAAGTAATAAAAATTTTTGTTGAAACTCTTTTGTTCAAACTATTTTACTATTTATTTTTTTCGCAACGTTAGATGTCTTGAAAATTTACTCTGCGTGTTTCCTCAATTCTTTCCAAATACTTCTTTCTTAAAATGTATCATTAAGGTCTTTTTAGGAAACATTATAGTTTTTCTACTTAAAAAAAGTGTGTACGTAATAAAAGAAAGGGTGGGGGCATAAGACGTTTAGAAAAGCTTGTGCAGAGCATGGCTCAAAAAGGTAGGGAAATATTGATATATTTAGTGTAACTGTAAGCAGTAACAGGAATCCGAGCTTTAAAAAGAAAATATTCAGCAAGCAATGTCTGCAAAAGTAGTTGTACTACAAGATCTCTATTGACAGTCTATGCAGAAAATTTCGGCAAAAGAAAAGCTCATATTTTAGTGAGGTACAGAAGATCTTTTGGTAGAAACAACTGAAGATACATCAATTTTACTCGACGTAGTATCGAAGCCTACTCTTTACCAATAATTACCAACAGATCACAAGCAAACGCTTTAAGAAGCATAAAATTTCTCTTAAATCCACAAAACTGATCGATACGGAATATGTTAAGTTTAAAAAGTATTTTTTAAGTAAACAATTTTTTTCTTAATTAAGGTTAATTAAAAACCCCCAATAGCTGAATCTTCAATTGTTGTTGACAGTTATAAAAAATAAACTGAAATGTAAGCACTGCAAGTTGTAACACAATTTCGCAATTTTAATTTAAACGGCATTTAGTTCTTTGTTTTATAGCCTTTTATTTGAAAGTATAAATTTGAAAGTGTGATTAAGTTTGTAATGCTGACCTTTTAGCTTTTTCTTATTGAGCGTCAATTAATAGTGCAAAGTGAACTACTGGTGATTATAACATAAATAAATCTTTGTTTCACACCAGCTATGCAGACTGATACGTAAGGTAAACGCGAATAGATTTATGAACCTAGTCTGATAGTAAAAGGGAGTGTAGGAGCCACTTAGAATCTCGCATGCAAGACTCCGACCATTTAAGCTTTAGACTCTGCTAACAAATTGCAGAAACAATTAAAAACAGCAAAAAATTAACCATAACCATATCATATAAAATAATATATATTTACACTCCCTGCCAAAAGTTAAGCACGAAGAGGTAAAATTTGAAAAAATAGATAAGTACTGCTTTTATTGAAATGAAATACGGCAGGGAAGTAGCAAATATGTTTATGCAATGAACAAAACAAAGAATTACATACAGAGATGAAAACAATAGTAAATTTTCATAAATTATAAGATGGCGTCATATCGTAGTAATTTACAAAATGTTGTTTAATTTCAAACAAACAACAAAAACGACATTAATAGAGCATGTGAGCATCTCTGATCTGCATACAAAGTTTACAGAGTGTAAATATGCTTTTTATGAGGTGATCAACCACTGAAGAGTCGAGTAATCGCCATTCCTCCTGTAGAACAGTTTCAAATTCTGTGAGAGTGGCAGCGGGGGGGACGTGTACTAAATGCAAGGCCGAGGGCATCACAAAAGAATTTAAATGGGATTAAGGTCGGGTGAGCACGCCGGGCCAGTCAGTCTGTACGCTCAATACCCTCATTCAACAGGTAGTCGTCAACGATGGCAGCTCTATGGGGATGCGCAATATCGTCTATTAAAATGAAAGCAGGACCAACTGCTGCAGCGTACAATCTCACAGTGGGGGCTAGAACTTCATCCCGATACCGTATAGCCGTCACAGAACACCATCTGTAGATTTGCAGGACAGTACCCCAACAAAATTCCTGCCCAGACCATGATTCTTCCACCTCGGGATGCGTGATGATCGGTGAGGTGCTGGGGGCGATTACGTGTGCCTTGTTCACTCCAGACCCTTAAACACTTATCATCGAGGTCGAAATGCAAATCTTGACTCATCTGTGAACATAACATTGGCCAAATCAGACGCAGTACAACTGACATGTTGGCGGTACCACTTTAATCGTGCCCCTCTGGATTGGAGTGAGTGAAGAATACAATCTTGTGGTACCCAGGCATATAGCCCATTCATGTATAGACTTCGGCACACAGTAGTGGAAGATAGCGTCTTACCAGTGGCCACTGTAACCGTAGATGTCACACGTGTAGAGAACTCTTTTCGGCTCCGCTTGGCTACAACAGCAATATATCGATCTTCCACGTGGTTCGGAACTCTTGGGCGATCGGTCATAGGTCTTCGGGCAAATGTTTGGATTGTTAGACATTGTTTCCATAATCGTGAAATGGCGGAGTCATGAACGCCAAAGAAAAGAGCAACGTCTGTGCTTGATTGTCCTGCTTCAGTGCATCCAACACCACGCCATCGCTCAAAATTTTCCATGCGTCTTCTGGAAGCCATAAAAACATGTCTGTCTTGAAAACGAATCCTACGGAAGTTCTAAACACCTTTTATCGGCACTTACAAGCTACTCCTGTAACTCGTCAAAATGTTGTCTTCTCATACTACTGCCTTTTTTTGGATATTTCTCGACACGAAACCGTGATTGGCTAGTACCTAAATTATTTGCATACTTCTAGCTGCCTCTGCAAGGAATTGCAGCTTCTCACATTCGGATTGGCTTTCAAAAATTTACATTTTCCTCTCCTGCTTAACTTTTGGCAGTGAGTGTGTATAAGCAATGATAAAATATTGTAATATGAAAAATTAACATGTCTAGAAGTGCAATGTTACTCTGCACAATGATATCAGCTGAGTGAGATCTTCACTCCAAATCCATTTAGTGTGTAATAAAATCAGCAAGGATTTTGGCATTAATGGCCATAGAAAAATAATACCGGCTTTTCATAAGCTATTTTTAGCAGTAAACAAATGTATTTAATAATAGAATACTCTACCCGTCCATGGAAAAAAATCTTTTACTAATAATAAAGCTGAAAGTCTGTGTCTCTGGATTTCTGTAAGTCTTTTATGCGCATAGCGCCTAGACCGTTGGGCCGATTTTCATGAAATTTGGAACAATATTAGTTCGTAGCATCGGGGTGAAAACCTCAAAGCGATTTTTCGAAAATTCGATTTTGTTCTTTTTCAATTCCAATTTTACGAACACTTTATGGAGCAAATTATCATAACGTGGACGAGTAAATTATCATAACGTGTACGAGCAAGTTACAATAACATGGGCGAGAAAATGAACGTAACAAATTGACGAGAAATTCATCATCCATTACATGTAAATATGCAGACGAACCAAATGACGTTTGAATTTTTCTACTACGGACAAAGCCGTGCGGGTACCGCTAGTAAATAAATAAAATAGTAGTCTTTTGCAGATTTGAATTTTAAAATTTTTATTTAAAAATTTTAGTTGCAGAAGGGCGACATTAAAAAGCAAAGGAATTTATCCCAATATTCTCAAAGCATTATTTATCACTCAGTTTTCTATGAAGCGGGATTTTTGTGCAGTCTTCTCGCTATTTTAATGGAAGGTGAATAGAAGAGAAATTGCCTGGTGACGAAAAGAAGAACAGTTTTTATTTTGGAGAAGAGCAAAAATGCGCTGCTTAAAGTGACTCAAAATAAATTTTCCTCCCTTCATTACCATGCATAGCATCGCATCACGTCAACGAAAGCGTAATTCAAGAAGAAATAAAAAGAAATCTGTCGCTCTCGAAATCCCCCATTTACTCCAGCAGTTGGTTTATGTGGAAATTTAGGCACATTAGCTGCCAGGAAGAAGACTGATGAACAAGTTGTTACGGGCTACGAAAATAGAGAACTGAAACTTCGCGTTTAAATTAGTTTCTGAGAACAAGTAGCTTTTTGTAATGGCTATTAGCGAGAAATACAACTTTGACGTTAATGCCGTGTTTTTCGTTTATTTCGTAATAACTTTAGGTAAGCTCTTTCTGCATTTGGTTTTTAAATTTCTTCATCTGTAAAAATTGCAATAATCTTTTAAAATTTATAAATATGTCTTATTTAGTTCTTCCTGTGATTTCAGTAAAATTTCAACTGAAAACATAAAACTGATTGTTGAAGAAAAAGAGCAATTGATCATCAAATACACGTACGACATTAACACATATTTAATGATATAAGACATGATGTGGTGCATAGCTGAGCACGCTAAGTATTATGTAGTTAAGCAATGCTGAATACTTTTTTAAATCGATAATTAAAAATGGCCAACTAATTTTTTCCATGGCGATAAATGGCATAAACCAAAATATATATGTTTTTTGATCATATATTAACCTAATATAACCTATTTTACATTTCATTTTCTAGGTAATCAAAATAACAAAGAAAATGCCGTTTTAAGCGCAGTAGTTTACATTTTTAGAACTTGAATTGATTTTGTACCAATTTGATTGACATTATATTTAGTAAATATTGTCCTTTTTGTACTTGTTTCCTTTTTATTTTGTTTTTGAATAACTATGATTTCCTTTCCCAGTGGAAGGATTTTTGATATTTTTGTTCTAAATATGCCGCCAAGTGATGACTTTAGTTTTAGTTCATATTACTAGTACTTGTTCATGGACTCTCAAGTTAGTTATTTCTCAATTTTTCCATGAGACAGATTGAGAGAGTTATACTACACTGTAAAAACATTAAACAAATCATTTTAAAGACATTTTTCACCACTTTCGTCGAAAAATAAAGAGACAATTTGCATTTCGATTGTTTTGTCAAAAAAAAATGTGTTTTTTCTATTCCGCATTACATCATTTATTCCCATAAGTAAGCTTAATCCAGATTTCTGAGCTATATTTCTGTTGTTATTCAAGCAATGAAACAAGACATTAATTTTAACATGGTAAACTGCAGTGTAACTTTTTAAAAGTAATTTAACAAAATTAAAATTAAAGCATCGGTTTCGATTACCGTTGCAGCGTTAATACGCATTGCGTTACTGTATAGTATGTCTAGCTGTAGGTTCATTAGCTACCATGGTAAAGCGTCCTCCTAATAAGGCGTAAGTAATGGGATCAATCGTCCCATAGGCAAGAAAATGTAGTTTTTCCTCAACTGAATTCCGATCAAAATTCAAATTAATATATAATCCTCACTCCTTTGGATAACGGATTCTACACCATAATGTGATGTTGCAAGGAAATCAGAAAAAAAAAAGTTAATTTTAATATGGCATATCGTAGTATCATATATATATTTTCTCGAAGGTGTTTTTTGTGGTAGCGCAATATCTTCATCAAACTTCAAAAGTAAGACATTAATTTGAAGATTTTGTCACTGCTATCAGTGAAAAGTTATTCTTTTCATTAAAAAAAAAACCTTAAAAAAAACTAGTTTTTGAATTACTTCTATCCAGCTCGACTGTTTCGCATAGATCAACCAGTAGATAAAAATTTAATTGGTTTAAACGGCATCGACTCTTTAAATTACAAAACACGTTTCACCCAAGGGTCATAAAATGACTTAGGTTTTCAGATTTATTTTAAGATAATTAATAGATTCTGGAAGATATAACTCAAAAAAAAATTTGCTCTGCCGTTGGATGTTTTGAAATTATAGAGTAAATAAAAAATAACTGTAGCAGTTATGTCAGAATACTCGTATGTGGATTTGAAATGAGATTTTAATAAACTAGGTTTTTAAAAATGCAGTTAAAATTAACCTGCAATAAACTGAGTTCTTTCGATCTACTTAAGTTAAAAAATTGTTTGTAACCTTTCGAGCAGTAAATTTGGAATACTTAACTACATATATAAAGGAATAATGTAAGAAATATAAATAAAACACCTACATTGAATGGATACAACGAATTTTTTTTCCAAATATTTTTCTTCTGGTGCATAAATGAATAAAAATTAAATAAATCGGTATTTAATTAAGTACAAAAGTATGTAAGCAAAAATTCGAGATGATTCAATTTTGTAAAATAAAAAAAAAAGCAAAAGAAAAACGCCTGCAAAAGTAAACAAAGTAAAGTGAAAATAGTTTCACTAACATTTTAAAGAAAAACTGAAATTGAGCTGCGAACCAATAGGTGGTTCCTTCACTACATTAATATTAAAAGGTGAATCGTCAAAAATTAAAAATTTTCGGCAATAAGAAAAGGGTTCTTTGTAACCCAAATACATGTGTCAAAAAATTATCATTGTTGGACTTAAAGAGAGTTAATTTTTACGCCAAATTTTCTGCATAAAAAAACACGTTTACTATTTCTTAATTTTTAACAATTCTAAAATGCACAAAAGCATGAATTTTGTATAAATATTTCCAACAGATTTTGATTTGAAACGATCTGCCATGTATCGCTCCCGGAAAAAAAAAAAAAGGAACGCGACTACAATGAGAAATCTTTTATGGAAAGGTTTGTCCTTTCTTATCGCTAGCAAATACGCTATCGGGAAATATCTCCATTTCCTTCTTTTTGTCAGAGGAAACTCCTTCCGAAGAATGACTTCCGCAATGCATTGATTGTTATCGGACCTGAAAAAGTGAAGACATCAGTCTGCAACGGAAAAAGGAGGAGCTGTGCATGGAAAAAGAATATACCCAGAAGCTTTTTTTTTTCTTCTTCTTCTGTGCAGATGAGAAGCATTTTTATGATAATAAAGTATTTATTTTCCGATGCTTTTTCCTCCCCTTTATTTTTAGAAATGGTTTTGCATTTAGCATTAAAAACATCTTATTTTTACCCCTTAAGGTGCTTTTGGAAAACATATCCAATAATGAAATTTGAATAAAACAGTTTATACCAACTGTCGCAGCGACACAAGGATGTAGTAAATGCCATGAAATTCCAATAGTCTCACGTTGAAGAAGAAGGAACTTGGGCTGGAAAGAGTACACAGCCTTTCTTTTACATACGGAGTGGAGAAGTCCTTTCTCTTATACTTATTAATAGAAAGTAGTTACTAACAATGTTTTTGGCATTATTTTTAAAAATAAATTTGTGTTTCGGTTTAAGAACAAACTTGAAAGTAAAATGGTAGTTTGCAAATTCAAAAATAAGTATCATAGGGGAATCGTTTTTCTATACTTGCTTCTATATCTCATTTATATCAGATGTCCTAACTCCGCTATCAAAGTAACTCCAGTCTGCGGAGTTTTAAGAAAAAAAAAATCGTTAGCGTCCTAGTCGGCATCTAAAAAAGCACTTAAGCCGTCACGTATCATGAATATTCTTGTGAAATTAAATTTGTCCTGAATCGTATCGTAAGATATCCGGTGCGTCAATCTTTTGGATAACTTAGCGTCAAAATTCTCAAACGGTATTGACAATCCGTTCATAGTGATGCCAAATAAAAGAATGGAGTTCAATTCTGCGGAATGCAAGAGATCTTCAATTATCTAAGCCATAATATGAAGTTCCACTGGGGAATTCTTATGAGGTAAGTGTTCCGACTAAAGTCGAGATAAAGTTCAGGGCCTAATTTCTCGCTCATTTATGGTTCAATCGGATCCAATCTTTGACTTACAAAACATAAGGAAAAAATCAATACATGTGAAAATTTAAGTATAAATTACGTTTGGCAGCAGTTTCACAAAAAATGGTAAATTGACTTTATTCGGAGAAGGGATTTCTAAAAAGGTTAACTCTAAAAAATCGCAAAAAAAAACTATTAAAAAAATTAAAGTCTTTATCTTCAGTATAAGATATATTAAACCACATTTAATAGCATAAAACATTATAAAAAATTACATATTTACTTTTATGGAAAGAAGAACGATCAATTGTCATATTCGGAGCACAAATGAGTTATTTTTTCTTGTTGTTTTCCTTGGGGGTCACTGCCGTGCACAATTTTGCTTTTTAGACACAACCTCCACCGAACCTTTCGGTGTATTAATAAGGACACTGGAGTCCTAACAATGTCAATCATGGCCTTATTTTGCCAGTCTACTTTTCTGCGGTTATTAAATCACATTAAAAATGGCGATACACAGAAAAATTATTTCATTTTATTTATTTATTTTTTAAATTTTTCAGCGATATTAATAAAAAAATTCCAGAACAAGTAATTTTTTTATACAAGTCAACTACAGTGAACCATGAAGAAACAAACTTTTCTGTGAAATAAGAACAGCCCCTCCTTTACACTAAGGGGACGTGATATTTTACTTCAGGAATGAGTTCAATTATTGACGTAATCGATCAAAGGCCCGCAGTTAGAATATCTGAACATGTGGAGTTGGTACCCAGTAGGTGCTCA
Source organism: Uloborus diversus (assembly GCF_026930045.1). NCBI lineage: Eukaryota > Metazoa > Arthropoda > Arachnida > Araneae > Uloboridae > Uloborus > Uloborus diversus. The sequence goes on along the minus strand of NC_072738.1, from coordinate 48,005,803 downwards.
GAGCCTGCACCTTTACATGCGTTAATCATCTTTATAAAACTTTTATACCAAATTAAATAGTACTTGTGTCTCAACGAAGCAAAAATTCTAGACTTGAATGAGACGACTTAGGTTCATCAAGAATGCATATATCGATTATTATATATAAAATTTGACAGCTTGTGTTTTGAACTGGATGCAAACTTAAAGCAGGGCACCACTTGAACAACAGATTGTCATAGATTAAGGAATGATATGACTCTTTAGAGTGAAGATTGAATTTTGAATATTTTGTTAAGCAGGAAGACATATAAAAATTATCAACAAATCTAACATTATAAATAATAAAACAGAAAAATACTGATGAATTTAATATTGCATGTTAGTGAATAACAAGTAATAACTGCTAAGGATGTTTTTCACGCAAAAGTTTCTTAGCAGCAGTGACTGAAATATTTGATGTATGTTGTATGTGCTCTAATAATACACTTTAAGGAAAGGATATATTTAAATGAAATGTATAAGTATCACATGGAATGAACAAATCGTTATATTATTGAATAAAATGTAAATATATATATATTTTTTTTTTGCTTTGAACTGCTTTGAACGAGTATCTGCTTCTTAAAAACAATTCGTAAAGAAGTCAAAAAGGACATTTATTTCATTAAAAGTCCGTTTTCATTTCTGAGATAAATCAAATAATCAAATTGATTAAAAACATGAAGAACTGTTACTTAAATATTTGAATCAGTCTTGCTGTAATATGTTTAAAGAATGGTACGATAGAAATTACATTTCGTTATTTACATTAATTAATCTGGCTCGGAAAACAATAGAACTTCAGAAACATGGGAAAAAGCTTTCAAACAAAATGTTACATAAATTTAAACATAGGTAAACTTGACTCATGTGGATATTTTTTAAAAAGAATATTTAAGGAAATTTTTGGTTATAGTATTGGTTAATTAGTCACACAACAGTATTTTTCACGGACAAGTCATTTCAGAATTATCTGTAGTATTCAAGAAATTCAGTATTAAATGATACTGCACCTCAAAAGTAAAGTTTAAAGATTTTGGATTTTTTTTGAGCAATCACGATTGCTTATTGTTCTCATTTGACCGTCTTTGATGTTCCGTGCTTTTTTCATCCACCCGCACGCTCATACACATACGCACTCACACACATACACACATGCCAACGTGCATACACACAGGTCTACACACACACAAAAGCCTACACATACACAACTAATACACACGTCTCCGTTCAACAGGAGGGTAGACTTGGAGGGACAAAAGCCGTGTCTAGAAACAAGTGAGTAGAGTAGTAACCAATGAGTAGGGTCCTGTCGCAACTCATGATTGCGAAAAACATAATTTGAATTCAAAATTTAAGAATTCAAATTATTTTTTTAAATTTATTTTTAAATTTTAGCGTCCAGTTTTGAGGGAAATTAATTTGGTAAGTATACATGTTTTAGTTCCTTTTCTAGCGATCCATTGATATACAGTAGTTTTATATAAATTTATTCAAAGTTATTAAAAATTTAAGGTAAATAAAAGAAAGCTAACTTGAGAGCTTTGCCCCAAGATAACTAAGGAGACTTTACCCCAATGACTAATTTCATGTTATTGTAAAATTTGATGTTTTTCAATTAATTTTTATTTTTGTATAGATAAAATATTGTGATTTAGGCCTATTGATTTGATTTTACTTAAACAATAACTCTAATATTTAGAATATGAAGGTCTGATTTTTTTAAGAAATAAATAACTAATATATAATACTTTGGCCTAAAAATGCTTTTATTTGACAAATAACTAAAATACTAATAATATTTGTGCCCAATGAGTCGTTACAAAGTAAAATATCTTAAATATTGCTTAAGTTTGATCTGATAAAGTTTTGAATTCGACTTCTGCTCTCCTGCTGATACAAAGTACGAATAATAATAACAAAAAACTAAATTTTTTCAATTATTACAAGAAGAAACACAATCAAAACTGAGTTTTTAATTTCAATATCTATGAGCTTCCTGCTGATATGGACTAAGATTAATTTTTAAAAAAAAGTAGCACTTCAATCCTATGGAGTGAACTTTACGTATCTTCACTTCAAGTATCACTTATTTCAACAAAAAGCACCATCAAATCTGCGTTTTTGATTTCAATATCTATGTCTTCTTATATTCTTGAGGGGGGTCATGTCTCCCCAAGTGTTGGGTCAGATCTCCCTAGCTATAGGGACACTTGACCAATTTTCAGACCTGATGAATATATTTTGTTTTGGACAATTTCTATTTAGAATTATGCTATTATTTTTAGCCATAATAATGTGGAAAATGACAAACTCTTTATGTAGAAGTTTTATTCTGCTGTAATTATTGTACAAAAAGTAAATAAATAAATGAATGAATAAATAAATAAATAAATAAATAAATAAATAAACCTAAAATCGGATCAAGTCTCTTTGGTTTCCCCCCTATTACATTCATTTACGTAATCATGGCACACATTTACTTTAGTGAAACTAGTGTACCTCAAGTGAATTTAGGACAGCTGACTGAATAGTTTTAATGCTTATATTGCTTTGAGAATAATGTACGAAAGTATTTTTTGGAAAAACATTATGTACTTGACTTTATTCCGAATAAATTGCAGTATTTAAAATGTTAAACTTTTTTAGGAACTTGCGTGTGCTCAAAATTAGTCAGGCTCAGCGATTTAGAAAAAAAAGAAATTCTTGTAAAAAAATCGTGATAATACTGATTAAGGTTGTTCCTTTTCCGTTTCAAATTATCAACGCAGTTTGCTAAGATAAAATGGAGATGAATAATACAATGAAAAGTATCATTTCAATACTTCCATTTTATATTTTTAAACATAATTTTGGACCTATCTGTTCTAAAACTAATTCTTGGAAAACGTATTTATATTTTTTTAAAGAACAAATTCATCTACGTGTGTAAATGGATGTGTATGTGTGTGTGTATGCTCCTAACAAATCCAGGTTACGCTGGATATTTGCCAATTTTAGCGCAGAGGTTTTTAAATGCTCAGGAATTCACACAAATTGTTTTTCGCTTCGCTATTGGCAAAAAATCAATGAAAGGGGGTATTTCTGAGCATCAATAACAATGATTGAATTTTTGAAATGTCTAAGGTAAAATTTTGAGTTAAAGTTTCCCTTCTTGCACTACTTTTTTTTTCTTTTTATAAATTCTCATTGTTGAAGATGCGGCCCGACTTTTCATTTTTGATGGAGACTGAACAACAAAATTAATACGAGTGTTATATTTTTCAAAGGTAGTTTAAATGTAAGTTAAGCAATGGAAGTGCGTGTATTCCTATTCTAAGCTTTTTCTTATCAAATGCGTTTTCTGTTTTTTCTTCCAAATAAATAACGCTTAATTATTTGTGTATTATGAATAGAACGGTTGTCTACCAATCGATTACACCAGAACTTAAATAAAGACAGGGTAAGTAACCTTAATTTTCATTTACTGAAAGTCTGTACTATTTTGCTATTTTGTAGTAATCTGCTGTGCGCAGGTAGACGCCAGTAACTGCAAAATTTTCTATTTTCTTTCTTTTTTTTTTTTTTTGTAATTACGTCATCTATCGTCAGTCAGCTTTGTTGTTTAAACCTGCTTATTTAAAAACCAAAACCGCAAAAGAAAGAAAAAAAAAGTCAAATCCCAACATCTCTCTATTGTTAGTATTGAAACTCAAACACGTTTCTTCAAATACCTGGAAAACTCATTTATGCAGATACTCCAGTTTACCTACCCAAGGTATAAAAAATCATTGATTTCATCATACTACCGTAAATTGGTCCAACTATGGACCACTTTTCGATGTTTTCAATGAAAATTCCGTGTACATTTTTGATTTAGAAATTTGAGGACTTTAGCAATGGTAGCTATACATCTCATCTTTCAAATGAAATGCTCGAAAAAAAAAATCTAAGTTGGAAAGAAAAGGAAGGGAAATGTTTTCCCCGTAGCCCATAGTTGTACCCCATAGGGGTACAACTATGGGGTACAACTAGCATAGTATGGGGTACAACAAATGAGGTGGCCCATAGTTGTACCCCATAGAGGGTACAACTATGGGCCACCTCATTTTAACCTAAAAAAACACATTTAAAACTTGATCTGGCCTATTGTTGTCTGAAGCTACAACTTGCCCTCTGCTTGAAACTGCATAAAGGACTGTATTATTCCATCATTTACCTTTTTTATATAAACATTTTAAGGTTTCATCATCATTTGTTGCCTCGAGTGATTGATATAGTTCAACATGGTAAATGTAGGTAACGTTTCTTTTTGTCTGCTTAGGTTTTGACATAGAAACATTTGAAAACTAGAAAAAATCTCACCAACTAAAGGTTAGATTATACCTATACTCAGAAAGTACTATACCTCTAGGTACCTATACCTAGTCTCAGAAAATATGTAGGTCAGACAAGTTTTGAACGAGATCAACAAAAATTTTGAAAACTGAAATGCAAAATCGTATTTTACATTCCAAATCTCATCAAAATAAATATTTTTAAAAAATTATCTCAATTTATATTTGGTTCGGATTTCAGCCAGCATCTTCTACAAAAACTCCCATGAATACGGGCAATTGTACCAAAATCTGCCCATTTTCGATAAATGTAGAGAGCTTGTGAAAACTATGAAACATTTTAAGTCAACGAGCGGCTCAATTCATAACTGACAAAATAGTAAAGCAAATCTGAACTTACCAGACCTTGGAAAATAGTATAACTTTTTGATTCTTTCACGAGTGACTCGAATCACGCACTAAGAATGAATAATTTATCTAAGGTATACAACGACAGTGGCAATTTCTGATAAAACGTATTTAGCTACCTAAATGGCTATACTACCTGGGGAATTTTGTTGGAGCTCTTAAATTCGAAAAAAGGCTATTGCAGAGCAAAATCACCACAAAAGCAACAGTGACCCATTGTTGCCCCCTTGGCACGAAGTTGTACCATTTTGCGGTACCACCCTTATTATATACATTATTACAACAATCAATATCAATATTATCAGCATATTAAAGAAATTTTTTGCTTTAAATGAATTATTTTTTCAAATCTTGTAGTTAAATTAACAAATGCATCTTTAACTGGATGGCATATAATACGTTCTCATATAAATAATTTTCTTGCTACAATACTTATAGTAACCTTGACTACAATTATGTGTACGTACTAATATTGCGAAGCATCCTCATGGATTGTTCGCATTTGTATGGTAATCAGTACCTAATTGCTCGCCACACCTTCCATGATTACCGTTGAAAATCACTTTAGCTATGTAATGCTCAGCTTTGTCAAAACGTCCATCACTGTTCCAATTCCCCTCAGCAATCTAACGCTCTAACATTAAGAGCATGTTGAACCTGCATTAGGTTGATTCTGTGCTGTGTATTCCAGCAGAAGTGCATCAGTTCTACTGAGGGCATGTGTCAATATGAATCACTATGTAAAGACTGATTTCAATAGATAATGCATTGAATTTGTAATCTACGGAATTTACGATCACTACGAAAAAATAGGTTAATATAGCGGAAAGAATGACACACAATCATTCAACATAGCTATCATAGTGGATACGTGTCACTAAAATACCAAGTTTATGTCACAAGCTCTCCTTATTTGTGTTTCAAAATCGAATAGAAATGATACACGCAGGTGAGAGCCAGTGTTGCCGGATGGTCAATTTCAGATTTCCCCCAATTCCCTTCCAACTTTTCCCCAAAAAGCGATGTTTTCTTCCAAAATTCCCCAAATGCAAAAATTATTTTTCCACTAATATTTTCATAAAATGATTCGACTTCCTCTAATATTTTTGTCTCTTGAAAAAAACTTTTTTCCCCCCAAATAGCCAAATTTTCTTATAAAATTCCCCAACTCTTTTTTTCTTCACATTTTCGCTTTTTTTTTTTTTTTTTTTTTTGAGCAATCACGATTGCTTATTGCTTTCATTTGACTGTCCTTGACGTTACGGTTCCTTTTTCAGCTTGGACCAGGGCTGCAGCACCACCGTCCACCGGCGGCGGCGCGACTGGTCCTGAGTACTGTCCACCGGAATCCACTTTTGCTGGGCGGTGGCGTCCATGTCTTACATAGCTATCATAGCATACACGCATGGTCATATACACTCCCCTACGTGCGCACGTCTTTACACACATACACACGCCTACGTTCACACACGTAAGCCTACACACACAACTATACACACGTAACCACCCAGGAGGAGGGACATGCTTGGGGGGGGGTAGCCGTTTCTAGAAACAATAACTCTAATCAGTAGGATCTTGTCGCAACTCGTGATTGCGAGTGTTCAAAGTTTCGGAATTCAAATTAGAATTAATTGGAAGAAGTAGGTCACAGATTTTACTTTTTGTCTTCTTTATCTTTTTTTATCTTTACTAATAATAAAGCTGAAAGTCTCTCTGCCTGGATATCTCTCTGTCCGGATCTCTTAACGCGCATATAGCGCCAAGACCGCTCGGCTGATTTTCATGAAATTTGGCAAAGAATTAAATTGTAGCATGGGGGTGTGCATCTTTAAGCGATTTTTTGAAAATCTGATTTTGTTCTTTTTCTATTCCAATTTTAAGAACATTTTCCCGAGCAAAATTATCATAAGATGGAGGAGTAAATTACCAAGTTATCATAACGTGGAACCGTAACGTGGGTAAGCCAATTGGCGAGAAATTCATCATGCATTATTTGTAAATATACAGGGGGACCAAAAGACCTTTTAATTTTCTACTACGGGCGAAGCCGTGCGAGTGCCACTAGTCATAAATACAAGCGCCTGACCCCGAGAGATAAGAAATAACCAAATATTTTTTTCTACTCGCATTTACTACTCTGCTTCTGTATGTTCATTTAAACTATGATTTTTGCATATATTTATCCAAGAACACTCTTCATCACACTTATTTTTACCTGTTTCAAGTATCAACTAGCTACTCACGCAGAACATTAATGCGAATTCCATAGCACAATATTCCACATAATGCGAAATGCGAATTCCATAAAGTTGAGCAAAGCTAACCCAACGCTGTTTGATACAAACATGTTCCCACTACTTCTTGACACGAATTTAAATACGGAAAAAAAACTTTTTTCCCCAGATTTTCCCCAAGGAAAAAATTTTTCCCCAAAGAATTCCCCTCAAAACCCATTTCCCCCAAAATTTCCCCAGAGAGCACCAGATTTCTCAAAAATGGGGAAATTTCCCCCAATCTGGCAACACTGGTGAGAGCGTGAATGAGGGGAATTCGTTATAAATTGTCAAAAACGTTTGATGAAATTCTGATACGTTAGAACTGGTTATATTTTACTTCAGTGAAAATACAAGCAGGAGACGGATGCAATTATTATTGGCTAGTTTTTTCATTCATTTCTGACAAAATCCGCAATAGTGGCATAGAGGCAAACCTTAAACCAGCTTTGTATGCTTGTGATTTATCTTTTCCGTAAAAGCAGTATAGTGTAATAATTCAACATGATCAATGTAGATTGCATTGATTAAAATAAAAAAAAACTTTATCGAGTTTATTCTTGTATGTGGACGACAACTGAGATGACTGGAAATTAATTTAAGTTGAAAATTAAATATTAAAAACCATTAGCTAATAAATTAGTAACATTAAAGGACGGAGTTTAAAAGAAGAATAATTTGTTCTTTCTGTTCTATTGTTTTTCTTGATGGAAACACACGGCCAGAAAAAGTTTGTTTTTTCTTCATTCTTTTTGCTACTATTCACTCAAAGAAGAGACTATTAATCAATTGAATAAAGCGAATCTAACAAAAATCAGGGAAATTGTCTGCAGAAATGCATTGAAATTTAGCTGACATTCACTACCCAGTTCAAAACATATAGCCATTTTTTTTTCGAAAGTATTGCTTTAAACTTTTCCGTCCTAAATAATGAACAGGCGTGTTTTTTATTATTTAGCTCTCGTTTTTGAAATATTTACTTCTTTAATAGTATGATCAAATCCGATCAAATCTTTTGAGTTATAAAATAGCCACGTGAAATTAATGCTGGGTGCACCATTATTAATTGCACCAAAATGCTGCCGATTTGCTGGTTGCAGAAGGTGCTTAGTTTACTTCATTTTTTTTTTTTTTTTTTTGCTTACACTGGAAAAAAAGCTACAAATTACGAAAATCGGCAGTAAACTAGGGAATAAGAATCAACGCACCTTCAAAACAAATTTCGTTGCAATACGCATCGGTATATTCAGTACAATAACATCATATAATTAGGCTCAACATACTCTGTCATTTTAAACAGCATGATATTTATACCGTTCCCTACATTTGAGCCTTTAAACACCTCATGTTTTTAACCGACTTCAAACTAGTATGTTGTGGCCATCACGAAACTTTCTTCTATATTTTTCTTTTTTTTTTCTGATCCCTCCCCATGCTTGACGAGGAAGCAATATACCTAACAGAAACAAAATTACACATGCAAAAACTTGACGACCATCCCAATGTCTGAATTATTGTAAAAACAAAACAAAGAGCGAAAATTGAAAGTTACTTTAAAAGCCTTACTTGAATTACAAATATTTTATTTATTAACAAACATAAGATGGCAACAGTTAAAAATTTTAAATCATTGAGATAATATTTCCGATCATTTCCATACAATTAAAATCACGAGAAATACGCAGACGACAATCTATTACGATTTATCTTTCTTATTGTTGCATTAATAAAACTATTTTTATTCGCAAAAAAAAAAAAAAAAAAAAAATCAACACCTCTTGGAGCGATTGGAGTCAAAATTGAACCAAAGCCTGTTTACGTATGGATTCACATACATTCCAAATTTCGACCAGAACGTAGCATTACTTCTTGAGATAGGGCACTCACAATGGAAAAAAAGAACGGGCGATTGCGCTACCCCCTTTTTAGCTGTTGACACCAAAATAAAATCAGCTCTTATACCCACTAAGGGCTACTTGTCAAAAAATTTTTATTTGATTCCGTTCGTTATTTCTTGAGATACAGCAGTCACAATTGACGACAAAAAACGTTCTATAGCTCAACCCCCCTTTGAGTTATTGACACCAAAATTGAATCAGCACCTGCTCCTGTTAATGGCAACATATGGACCAAATTTTGTTTGATTCCGCCAGTTACTTCCTGAGGAATAGCAAGCACGCGTAACTCAAAAAACGTCCCATTGCTCCACCCCCCTTGGAGGAATTCGCGCCAAAAACCAATGGGCACAAGTTCACATACGGGCACATATGTGTACCAAATTTCGTTCGATTTCATGCGGTAGTTTTTGCTGTAGAGCGGCCACAAAAAACTGGTCACACACAGACGTGACACGCATACATACACACACACACACACACACACACACATACATACATACACACACACACACAGACAGACAGACATTTTCCAAAAATAGTCGAAATGAACTCAGCACACCTCAAAACGTTCGAATCCGTCAAAATTCGAAATTCGAAAATTTGCACGAATCCAATACTTTCTTCTATATATTAGATATAGAAGAAAGTAAAAAGGAGGTTATGATTTCGTATTGCGGCTTTTTTTGTGTGTTTTCGAATTATTCCAACACTACTGGACCGATTTGATTTTTTTTTTTTTTTTTGTTTGGAAGGGTATACTTCCCAGATCTTCGCATTGTAATTTGGTCTGGATCTGATAAGGGGTCTCGGAGAAATCCAAGAAACTTTAAATTTCATACGTCATGGTCACGTGGCATTGCTGTGATCGGTGTATTTTCACACCTAAGGTTTTGGCTTTCTCTTGAACTTTATTTAATTCTCGCGGCACATGGATGAGTAATTTTCTCAACGTTGCGCCGCATGGTAATTTTTTATTATAGGTGTTACTAATGTATTTATTACTGCGTAGCAAAGCAGTAAATTAAATTTACTACTTCAATAGTTGAATCAATTACCATAATATTTTATTTACTAATAAATAACTTTTATTTAGGCACTCTCAAATATCATACTCACATTTAATGGGACCGTGGACCTTGAAAGCTTTTTCTTTTATTTATTAATTTTGAAATATGAAACTGGGCATAAAAGTTAGTAAGTTTAGCATGCAAAATATCAAGCAATAAAAATGCAACAATATAAAAATTTAATTAAAATTAAAAATTTTGAAATTTAAAATAAAAAATTTTAAATGCTCCATTCGACTCAATTTTTGCTTTTTCCTCAAATAATTTGCATTTTATCAGAGAACAGAACATTGCCAAGAACTTCGGGTATCCATTTAGGGATTGGTCCATTATTAACTGCACAGTATTTTTTTTCGCGTAAAGCAATAGTTTTTGTTGCAAATATTACATAAAAATCAAAACTTTAATATTTTTAAGCAACATAAAATTCTCTTAAACCTTAATGCATACCCAGTTTTATCAAACTACTACCAAAGTAGCATGTTCTGAAATTTGAAGCAGATCGAACAAAAATTAAGTCGCATGGAGCTTTTTTCAATCTGTGTCGCATCGAATTTTCCAGTCCGAGATAAATGACGTTAAAGTCTAATTTCACCTACATATCATGATCTTCGTATTTTAATACCTCCCAAAAGATATTTTAACGATGACGAAACATTTGACATTAATACCAATGTAAGAATTTATTGAAACTTAGTTTACATGTTTAACACTTAGTTTTTCGACTTTGTTTACATGTTTTACAGCCATTTTAATCGAAAACACGCTCTGTTTACTTTTTTTTAAACTTATATAACTTCGCGATTAAAAAATCAGATCAACAAGAAGTTTTTTTCATACGATTCAGCACACTTCATATATTGTTACTTCCACGGAATAAAAAAATCATATTTTTGACCGATTTGAGCTATTTGGAAGGTTCAGGGTCCCCTTAAATCGATTTGTACTTCATTAGCTTTGGATATCGTCTCACTTAGTGAACCGGTTTTTATGCTTTTTTTTTGTTTAGTGGTGGTTTTATTTAGGGGTGGTATAACTTAGGTTCCAAATCTTTGATTTACCCTATTTGTTCTTTAGGGAAAAGTTAAGGGTAAAACAATACATTTCATGCAATTATCCCTCACAAATGATTAAATATAAAACCCATTGATAAACAAAGGTCATAAAACAAAGGTTTATACTTTCTTTACCTATCTTTACTAATAATAAAGCAGAAAGTCTCTCTGTCCGGAGGATGTCTGGATGTCTGGATATCTGTAGGATGTCTGTAGGATGTCTGTGACGCGCATAGCGCCTAAACCGTTCGGCCGATTTTCATGAAATTTGGCACAAAGTTAGTATGTAGCATGGGGGTGTGCACCTCGAAGCGATTTTTCGAAAATTCGATGTGGTTCTTTTTTTATTCCAATTTTAAGAAAAAAAAGCTATCATAAATTACGAAATTATCATAACGTGGAACCGTAACATGGGCACAAGCCAATTGGCGAGATACGGAATGATCATAACGTGGAACTGTAACGTCGGTACAAGCCAATTGGCGAGAAAATTCACCATACATTATTTGTAAATATACAAGCGAACCAAAAGACCTTTAATTTTTCTATTACGGGCGAAGCCGTGCGGGTGCCACTAGTTGTTAATGAAAGTACTAAAATATATATTATTAAGAGTAATGATAATGAAATTTCTGAATTAAGGATTCTCTGAAGCAAACATAAAATTCATTCTAGTGGAATTTTTAATCTTCATCTATAGTGGGGCCATGTGAAGAAACATGCGACTTTTATCACGAGTTACATAACACTAATTGCGAAACATAAATTACAATTTACAATATTACAATTCTAAAATTTACAATTCTACAAATTTAAACCTAAAGCGATTTTTTTTAGTGACTCGTGCATTTGCTTTCGGAAAGCAAACTTGGATAAAGTTGAACAAATGATGAAGATAATTTTTTTTTTTGTACATAGTTACGCATTTGAAAAAGCCTTTCTTCACAATCGTCGGAAGTCTCCGAGACGCTCACCGTGTTATTTACACCACTAAAAAGCAAAAAATAAATTACTTTTGAATAAAAAAAAAACCGCCTTCAAAAAATACCCAGGAACTAAAAGGCAAAAAATAACTGATTACACTTACATTCTATTTCCTACAGTAGGAGCCTTTCCCTGACTTCTGTTCCAACTGAAAGACATAGTTTCTTGTTTCTTGAAGAAAAAAAAAGTACATGACAGTCTGACTAAAAATTAGTTCCTAATTACATTTGTATACAAGTTGAGATTCGTTGTTATGACCTAACATTGAAGCATGTATATATAATCAATTATTTATACGTGTAACGAAAGTTAATTAAGAGCTATTTGTCATTCAAAATATGAAAATAGGAAAATAAGTTATTGGGGCACTGGAAGTTCATTTTTAATTAAGATTGATGTAACTGTAACTGTTAAAGTTTTCCAAGCTTTTCTGTGCGGGAACAGAAGGTCTTACAATGTTTTAACAAATTGCTGAAACTCATTCTTTTAGAATTTAGGGACCATGAACGATTTAACGCAATGTTCATCTACATTCATCCAATCAGTTTCAATACAGCATTAATTCCCTACGTTTTCAGTGAGATTTATCTGCTTCTGAGGACAAAAGAAGGATACTTCTGTACTTTTGTTAATACTTTTAACGATTTTTTGAACCATAAGAAACAAGAGTTTACACCAAGGAGCGGTCGATCGTAAAATTCTTTTAATTTGCCGACATTATTGTACTAGATTTGTAAAAATGGCATATGTCTAAGAATTGTGGAGGGTTATCCACCATTCCGGCAAGTTTACTGCTTCTCTGTTTCAGCCATTGAGCTAAAATATTAATAAGAAAGAGAACTTCTCATTCTACAGCAATGATACTAGCAGTCTGAAATTTGTGAAATTTGAGTATGGCAACGTTTCGCATAATAAAACATCTTGTTTGTCGCGAAGAGAACGCTTTTTTTGCTCTCCTGAATTGAGCAGATTTAGGACTCAAAAATTTCATAGCATTAAAATGCATTCACTTCATAATTTTTATAGATTGAATTAAAACTAAACTCTTGGTCAACGATTGCTTCCGAGTAAAGCATTTGCTTCATTGGCATTTGCATGGCCGAGCGTTGGAAAGCGCTTGTTTTGAGAGCTGCCTGAGTATAGTGAAAGAGGTCGCCTTTGTGATGTTAATTGCCATGGTATCTGTTCGGAGAGGGCCGTGGTAGCCTGATCGGTAGGGCATTGGACTCGGGGCCGGAGGGGCTCGGGTTCGATCCCCGCTGGTCGAAGACCCACCGTCGTCATTAAAGGGGACTGGGCGACGTTAAATATGCTCGTGGTCTCAATGTCCTCCAAGTGAAACGATACCTCTGGGGGTGCTAGTACCAGGTAGCTATTAGCTCTTGGACTAGTTCTAAATTCTCATTAACTGTTCGATCCGGTGATGGTGCTGCCATCTATCGGTATATAAAATAATTGAGGCAAGGCACTAGTATGCAGTCCTCGACATAAATACAGTTGTAGTCAGTTGTGACTCTTGAATAGAAATAGAAATAGAATCTGTTCGGAGACCCGTCATTCGCAATCATCTGGTGTAAGTGAAGTTGATCACTTACTTGAAGAGTTATAGTAATCTTCCTGATTGAGATCCTGGTAGCCGAGTAACTTTGAAGCAGTTGCAGAAGAAGGATCGATTTGTGATTCAGCCCAGATAAAATTTGTCTCGCATGTTGCACATTCTGTCCCTTGTTGTTTGAATGTATTGCGGAAATTATTATAATGAATAAAATTAATCATATGTGCCAGAGTCAAGACCCATAGCTTGCAGTCAGCATGAAAAAAAAAAGGAAAGAAAGGTCATGGAAACTTATGATTTATTTAGAAGCTAAACAGCTTCACATACATAGAGGACTGCGTGCCAAGCGCCTTGCCTCCGGAACACACAGGAAAGATTTACAGCACACGAGAAGGAAATAACACCCAAGGCACCGGCGGGAATCGAACCACGACCTCCGGCTTAGACGAAGCTTCTTCCACAGAGCCACGGAGGCGCCAACTCATGATTTTTAAGCTTTCGTTCACAAAGCTTACGTTCGACGAGCACGAGCGGTAGCGACCGGTTGGTTAATCACGTGACAGCAATGACGTCAGCGGTTGCTAACCGGTTGTTAACGAACCAATGCTTCATCGAACGCTTTCGGTTGATCACCAGTTACTTGCGCAGACATGACGCATACGAATAACACGCAGGTGAAAAGTACATATAATTGGTCAAAAATGTCACGTGGTTCCATCAACCAATCAACCAGCTAGAGTTGCGGTCTACCGGTTGATCAACCGGTGAGGCTCATAGAACGACATCGGAAGCAACCAGTAAACCGGTAGCTCTCATGAACGCTGCGGTTAGTACTGGTTACTCGCCGGTCGACCAGTGAGGTTCGTCGAACGCAACGAAAGAGTGCTTTCGCTACCGCGACCGAAATCTACTAATCGGTTGGTCACATGAGAGCTAATGACGTCAGTGGTTACTTACCGGTTATTCACCAACTAATGCTTCATCGAACGCTTTCGGTTCAACACCGGTTACTTGCACAGACGAATAACGCGCAGGTGAAAAAAGCTTATCATTGGTCAAAAATATAACGTGGTTCAATCAACCATTCAACCAGCTTAAACTACGGCCGACCGGTAGATCTACCGGCGAAGCTATAGAATGACATCGATGAAAACCAGTTAACCGGTACCTCTATTAGAACTCTCTGGTTAGTCACCGGTCGATTGGTTCGCTATGCGGACGTTAACAATCTGCTCTTGATTCTTTATGTAACGTGCCTGTTCAGAGCGCCTTATGCATCGTGTTTAATATTTTAGAATTAATTTTTTTTTGCAGAAGTTCGGTTGTTGGTTTCCTTTTGTTGGCCTTAAGCAACATTATAAGTGTATTCGGGTTTAGTTTCGTTGCTGAGTATTCAAGATCTACAGTTTCGAGAGAGAATCTATAGTGTTTTAAAGTTTAAATATCTCTCTGAGGTGTAAGTAATTTTTCTTATTTATTTTCTGAATTAGCACGCATTACGTGATCCTTGATGTGCTGTAATAGCAGATATTGTTTGATTGCTCTGTAATCTTCATATAAATAAAGCAAACTCCGAATGTTTGTATTCGAGATAAACTAGGAAACTAACCGATGACGGAGCTGACGAACAGATTTCTTTAAAATTTTTAGTTTGTGCGTTATTCTAATTGGATCTAAAATTAATTTTAGCGTTTTTAAAGAATAGTTGACGTCATTGGTGTGTCAAACATACGACCCGCGGGTCACACGCTGCCCGTGACGTTGGTGCTTGAGGCCTGTTGTTTTGCCCAATATTAACAATCGACGACCACAACTTTACGAATTTGGAGCCAAATATTCAGAAATTGGTTTCTGGAAAACCGATGCAATCATTTTCATCAAGCTGTTCGTGGTTTTTAAGTACAGTCGACTTCCGCTACAACGCGATTCGACTTACGCGAAACGGCTATAACGCGATTTTTTCCCGAGTAAAGAATTTTAGACCTAACGCGAATTCCTTGCCAGGAACACGAGAACTTTCGGAAATAAATCGCGGTGCGTAAATATCGACTTAGTTGTTGGCTACCAAAAATATTTTTTTTGAAAGTGGACCTTCATCCCTTTAGCATCACTGGCAGCGGAAGTTCCCACAGCGTACTAGTCTGAACATCGCTTTGTTAGTGCATACAAATAACTACTCCTCATTTTACAATTATTTTTTTTTTCCATTCTAAATGCAAAATTTAAAGAAATATAATGACATCTTCACCAAAGAGCGCTGTTTCAACTGAAGTAAGGTTGTAAGAAAATTTGGTATGAGTGAATCTTCCGTACGCACAATTAAGAGTCAAGAAAAGGAAATCTGTAAAAGCTCGTCAAGTAGTGTGCAAGCAAAACGCAAAAATGATGAAAATGAAAGCTGCTCGTGTATTGTAAGTTAAAGAAACCAGGAAGAGGTGTGTTGCCATATGGAATCTTTATAAAAGAACTAACGAAGCAACTGTATTTATAAATACATGTATATTAGAATAACGGTTTGATCACGTAGCATAAATAATCATCATCACCTTCATTTGTTTAAGTTACAAATATATTATTACTTTATCTATTGTTCAGAACAACTATAGTGTATTATTTTATTAATATACTGTACGTACCGTACTAGTTTAATCTATGTCTCTCTTTCCTATTAATCATTGATTTTGCATCGTAACAGTATTTTATGTTGAATAAAACAGCTCTTTTTAAATTAAATACAAATTCCGTTCTTGATGCAAGAAATGGTAATGTATGGTTAAGATATGGTTTAAAACCGTTTTAGATGACGTTTACAAGTGTCTAAAATATTTGGGTATGTAAATAAAGGTTTTCACGCATACCCTTTCCCACAACGCGACATTTCGACTTACGCGAGGAGTCTTAGAACGCATCCCTCGGGTAAGTCGGAACTCGACTGTGTTGCTGTTCTCACGCTGATCAAGTTTTTTTTTTTCCGATTGAGGTCAGATTAGTGATGATATTTTTGGCAACTACCCTTATTGGTAACCGTAGTCCTTCTTGTCCCTGAAGATTCATAGGTTCTGTTGACGATATTTCCAAACTCTTATTTTTATTTTAAAGTCACAATTTTGGCTATTGCTCCTCTTATTTATTTAGGAGAACATTTTTGGCGTGCGTCACACAACTTCAGTTCCTTTCTCCGAAAAGAAAACGTGTAGCCATTGAGATAGCCCACACAGTGCATTTTGATAAAAATGGAATTTTTAAAGGCAGTACTGGACTCTTTTTAGAACTGTTGTCCTACTTATTTAAGTAGCAGTTGTCCTTATTCGGTGGGTAATTTTTTGGGACTAATGTCCTTACTGCAGTAAGGTAGGTCTTTAGGAGCTGTTGTCATTATTATGAAGCAAAGCTTCACCCTAAGTGTTTCCTTTTTTATTTCTGCCTGAGGTATGAACATTAGGTTGGGCCGAAAAGTGGATATTTTGGATATGCAACACAGAAAAGTAAACAGAGCCTTTAACTGGTTATTCTTATTCGTTAACTCGTTAATGCATGCTAATCGTGTTATGGGGCGATATATATATTTTTCAAACTAAACTACTAGCGAGAAGAATATACTTGAAAGTTATGCTTTAAAGTTATGCAGTATGTTCCGGAATAAAACTAAAACTTTTCGTAAAGCACGGATCTGTGTACTGATTGACAGTTACTCATTCCGCATGATGTCCTTTGCCTGATGATCTGCTAAAAAACGTGTAGTTTCCTTTCAATGACGACGTTTTCAGTTTTCGATAACTGTGCTACCTACGTCAGTTTGACTTCTAGTATATCTGGAGGGGAAAAAAAACTTTATAAGACAATGCTCTAAATAGAAAATCATTTATGAATCTGAAATAGTTTTTGAAAGTTAATTTCCTTTTTTAACTGACGACAAAACGGAGGAGGTTCTCAAATCGACCCGTATATTTTTTATGTATGACCACGCACAACTTTTTACAGAATTGTCCGATTTCGATAATTCTTTTTTATTGAAAAGGGTATGCCCCGAGGTGTGTCCCATTTAAATGTTGGAAAAAAATCCTGCACCTAAGGTGATAAAAAGGGAGTGATTTGCTGTTCACTCACAGATTTTAAAAGTTTTTAAACATAAACTTTTCACAGAATAGTCCGATTTTGATTATTCTTTTCTGATTAGAAAGTGTACCTTAAAGTTGGTCCCATGTAAATTTGGAAGAAAAACCATACCCTAAGAGTGGGAGAAGGAGGGTGATTTGTTGTTCACTCACAGATTTTTTAAAGCTAAGTTGGGTATTAACAAAAAAAAAAAAAAAAAACCCACGATGAATGAGCTTAGACCTATCTGTCTCTCGTGTGTACTGCCGTGGGCAGGCAAACGGCAGTATCCTCAAAAATGAGTTTTCGAGATATTTGAAGAAATGTTTGTTGGATTCAGTACTAACAGTAGGAAAATGTTGGAATTAGATGTTTTTTTCCGCGGAAACCAAATAAGTAAGCTTGTACATCAAAGCTAACGTACAAGCGATGACAAAGTGCAAAAAAAAAAAAAAAAAAAAATAAATAAATAAATAAATAAAAAATAAAAATAAATAAATAAATAAAAAAAATAAATAAATAAAAAAAATAAAATTGCAGTTACTGCTCTTTACTACCTCAGTGTAGACCTCCCAATCTCTGGTATTTGTGATTATGATTAGTTTTTAGTGCCAGTCGTTTAAAAATATTTATATTCAGGATTTGGATGAAAAATAGGGTGAAGTTTAGTGATGGTGACATACTATTTTTGTACATTTACACTGAAAAGAATAAAATAAAACTTTTTAAATAAGAAAAAAAAATAGAACCGACTTCGAAAACTGCAGCTGGAAGTTACTCTGAAAAGTAAAAAAAAAATAATTTCATTCTTTAAACAACATTTATGCTACTTTTTGAACATAACGTTTGAAGCCGGCTCAAAAACAGTAGATAAAATCATATTTAAACATAATTCAATGACAAATGTAAATTTTAATGGGCCTAGGTTCTTCAATTGAAATAGCATACAACATTTTAAAAAATATATTTGTGTATCGATATAAATGTTTCATTCGAACTTTGACTGATTTTCATGAAAAATGTAAATGAAACATGGTTACTCATCATTTTCCCTATCATTTTTGCGCATTATCATTAAAAAATCGTGTTCAAAAAGTAGTATTGATGTTGTTCAAAGAATGAAATTATTTTTTGCTTTTCAGAGCAATTTTCAGCTGCAGCTTTTGAAGTCGGTTCTGTTTTTTTATTTAATTTTTTTTTTAGTGTAAGAGTTGATAAACACACTGTTTATATGGCGATACTGCTTCTGTTACCATATTCTACATCGACTTATATTAAACGCTCTACCTAACTTCAAACTTAACCAGAAAAAACAAATGTTTAGTCCCAAATGATCAAAAGAAAAAATCATTTATGATTCTGAAATAATTCTTTAGAATTAAAAATACTCATTTTTAGTGTAGGACTTGATAAACATCCTGTATATTTGGGGTTACTGCTTCTGTTACCATATTCTAAATCGCCATTAGCAATTCATACATGAAGGTATTTAAGGGTTGTCGCTACGTAGATTTTTTTTACTATCTTTCCATTTTTTCATTACTTTTGATTTCCTACATCTCAATGTATTTGGACAAATCTGCGTTTTAAGGGTGAAAAATGAACAAATACTAAGCCGAAGTGAGGAATATCACTGATGTTTTGTAAATGCAAGCATTATCACGATAAATTCAATAATCATGAGAAAATAAATGTAAAAAAGTAACACAATTATCTTTCATTAATTCACAGATATGCTTTACCCTTTTGCTTAATCATTCTCAAGAGCTAGATGGCTCCAGGGTTTAATTAGAGAATTATTTTCATAGTTGCGAAAGTGTACACGATTTTAAAAATTTGTATAATTTTCTGCAATGTAAAAAGGGGAAAAAATGCCAATTCATAAGCAATGCACTTACGAGGGGGAAAAAAAAAAAAAAAAAAAAAGAAAAACTAAATAGAAATCTCAGTGTTGCCCAACCAACGGCCCGCAAAATTTGGTCCGTGTGGCCTCTTGTTTTGTTCAATGTTGCAAATCGAAAAGCGCTATTAAGGACAATGTCACAAATTTGATGTCAAATGTTCAGAAACTGGTTACTGAAATCATGTATTTAATAAAATAAGCATCAAGTAATTGATAACAACAATTTTGGTTTATATATATATATATATATATATATATATATATATATATATATATATATATAATTGAGAATTTAAGACAGAATTAATGAGCAAATCGTAAATTCTTGTATTCAAACTGCTGGTCGGATATATTAAGCATATTTCAAAGAAATTTCTACTGACTTAAAAACCTAAAAAAACTCATATAAAACGAAAACATGTTATCAGCCATCTAAGAAAGATATTGCGAAAACATACTAAAGTACTGTTTGTGCTAATTACTCTCAAAAATTTATCAAAAACGAAGTGGTTCGTAAAATATTTCAGGTTTCACTTGCAGGCATAACCGTAATTTGTTTCCAGTTCATCTCTATATGTTCACATTGCACATCCAATTAAGTCAAGCTGTGCACAAGTCAAATCCTTCCATCACAATTCCAAACACCATGCTCTCAGCCAATCAAATATGCAAACCGACGCATGAGTGGAGACAGCCTTCTGAGCTTGAATTAATTTAGTTCTCGTGTTGAAGATGTGGATATAATCATGCATTAAGTGCGGAAAGGGGGAAATACCACAAATTGATGCTGCAGACATATCTATTACGTAGCTAGAACATAAACTAGTATTTGAGTAAGTTTATAAAATTCGCATAGAGCCTTGCCGTTGCCAGGCTCTAGTTCATTAAAGAGAGTTAATTTATAATTGTTACTGTAATTATATGAATTATAATCATTCAACTGGAGTGCGTATTTTGATAAAAATATTTCTTCTTGGGGGATTATTTTCATTTTTTTGGAACTATATCGCATATTTCAATTAAACTATTTTTCACCCAGGGGAAGCACGAATTTTCATTTTGTTCTAATTGCATTAAATTATTTCTTCAATTAAATTATTTGTTTTTGCGCAGAGGGATTTTCACTCGAATCTGACCCTTTCGTGCGGGAAAAAGAAAATTCATTCTGTCGAATTAAATAATCATCGTCCGTTTCTTTTTCTGGCATAATGATTTAATGTTACTTCTAGATCATAATATATTTTTTTCTTCGAAGCAATTAAATACAGACGAAACCCCCTTTATGAATTTCAGTTAAAGGAATATATCATTTAACATAGTGTTCCGTGAGCCAATTCAATGTAATCTGTTTCTGCGCAAAAATATACAATTGAATATTATATTTTGAAGCTTACACGTTCCAATATATATATATATATATATATATATATATATATATATATATATATATATATATATATATATATATATATATATATATATATATATATATATATATATATATATATATATATATTTTTTTTTTTTTTTTTTTTTTTGTTGAGCACAGCAATGAATGTGCAATAAATGAAAGTTTTATTTAACTCGATTTTGTCTCTCCGCAAAAATGTGCTGCCGCAGGAAACTCCGATTCTTGATTTTAAAAGGAATGTTTTGACTATGTTGAACTGCCTAAATTTTAATCGCAAAATATTTAACTATAATGCAAAACATAATTGTCTGTTAAACTATGGAGCATCATTATATCTACTGACTACATTTTTGAAGTTATAACAATGAATATAGCATAAATTCAAGCAATGAAAGATGTTTTTAACCTGTTAGATTTCAAACTATTGGTGATATTAATAGCCACATTGATTCTAAATATTTTTTTGTTAAAAAAAATGCCACGAAAAAAGTTTTTTTGTAGATAAACAATTGGTACGAAAGCTGTGTTACCCATACCCATTAGGGTGGAACGAAGCACGAAGTTCAAGGGGCCAGAACAAGCAGGATACAGAAACTTTCTGTACCCATACAAATAAGAATAGTCTAAAATTGTTGGCTGTCAGATAATATTTCTTGCCTCCGACGGCTACTTCAAAATTCAATATTTCGGGAAAAAATAATTTTTGGTTTAATTATTTTTGGAAAAATAAAACAAAACGTACCGAAAGGAATGGGTGCTAAAAGGCTGGAGTTAAAGTACCGCCTTGAAATATATTTAACATTAGACTAATCGAACAACACCTCTTGTTCAGACGATCAAGATAAATTTTTTCCACTAATGAGGAAAATTGCGTCTTTGGTTTAGTTCTTGTGTAAAAAAGCAGGTTAGATATCGTATTATTGTCGCACATCTACTGTGTATTTTTAAGAAACATAAATATGCCCACAAAAATATTTTAACTGGTGCCGTTTGCGTAGAGACCCCCGTTGAGCCAAATGTTTATATAAATAACCTTGCTATCCACGTGGTGCGATATTTGGGCAAAAAATGTTTAAAATGGAAAAAAAAAAAAATTTTTAAACGGCTGCGGTTTTTGCTGGAAAAGCAGAAGCTGTTTATTTATTTATATTTTTATTTATTATATATATATATATATATATATATATATATATATATATATATATATATATATATATATATATATATATATATATATATATATATATATATGTATGTATATATATATATATTTTTTTTTATTGAGCAATCACAAACCCCTCAAAATTTTCTTTGCTATGAAAGTCTGAAAGTGACCGCTCGCTGTTTTTTCAAAGCTATCCTTTAAATCAGTGAGCACAAGTGTGTTTCTATGTACGTGCCGTTTTCTTTTGTAGAACTGCCGAGAGCTCTTTTCATAGATTTGAAGTTATCAAAGATATTAATTTAGAAGTAAAGTAACATTTATGGATTTAGAATCATGTTTATACGAAAAATAATTGAATTTGGAGTCGATTTTATTTATTCTTAAACAATTTTAAAATTCTGAAAAAATATTTAATGCAACCGCATTTTTTTTATCACCTCTGTAGCATTTATTTCATGGAAATGTGAATAAAAATATCCATAAGTGACCATTAACGTTTCTGCATTTCCCTGTTGAATTCTTTTGTTCACGCTGCTTTTCTTTAAAAGATCTTATCAAAATATTCATAAAAATCTTCATTCTGGCTATTAATAACACAAAGCATTTTACTTTTAACTTTTTTAGTTTAAAATCTCTCAGGAATACATTTCCCTAATAATCCTTTGCGGAAATACTCTTACCAGCGGTTTCTTTCTTCTCAACTCCACTCCGTCGGTTCCGAGATTAAATATAGTGACAATTTGAACAAGTTTTAAAGAGAAACGACCGCCAGTAATGGAGATAAACTTTGTTTCCATGACGATATGGTTTATTTTTATTGCAAATGTTACCACATTTCATTCGAAAATCTTTTCATTTTCAAAGTGTTATTTTTCTTTTCTAACAAACTGTTATTCGAAACTGGAAGCTTACGTAATCGTTTTATTATTTTTTTTTTTTGTCATTTTGTTTTCATTTTTACAAAGCTATGTTAGTTCAACTCTTTTTGAGAGTCATAAAAATATATTTAAAACATGTGTGCTGTATTATTGTTTTATCGGGTTGGGATGACTGGGGCACAATGAGAAGAAAAAGAAATTTAGGAAATTTTCAAGTTTGATGAGGAATTTGTAATGCAACAAAACATAACATTTTATCTTAAAGCATCCCATGCTTACAGTGAGACAGTATATGAGGCTCAGTGGGACAGCATATAATTTTGAGTGAGACATAATATGTTCAACGTATAAAATAAAAATTTAATCATATTGATAAAAAGACTAAAGTTTCAACGTAAATCTAAATTACAATTCAATTTTCAAATTAAAAAAAAATGATTTCACTATGTACTATTTCTTTTTATAAGAGCTGGTAACAACAATTTTTACATTCTTACTCGGCATGGATGCAACATCTGATACATATGGTCAAATAAAAACATTAAACATGTTTTATCTCTTGCAAAGAAAACTTATATCCAATTCTTCATTGCTATTTGCTGCTTTTGTAACGTTCCCTATGTATAACATTTCATTTTGTCGCGAAAATCTATAAGATCCACGTTTGTTTTGAGAGGCTCACGACCTAGCTCTTCACACCAAGAAAGTAGAATTTTACACATGTCAACACGGTCTCGTAAATTGTAATCCATTTAGTTTCTTCTTCCTACATCTTAGTCTACATTATTTTAAAAATTAGTTTTGACATTAAAAAATATGTCCGTAGTTTTTTCTGTTTTCTTCTTCTAAAATATGTCTTTCACGAATATCAGTTGCAATTCTATTCCTATTTTTTATATCTTTTCTTCATTGGGCTACCTCTTTGAGTTAACTTTATCTGTAGTTGACAGGCTATTATGATCCATTTATGATGACTTTGTCTAAGGTGTCACTTGGAGTCAGATGGTTAGTTATAAGCGATATTTTTATGGAATTGGCAGAAAAAGTCCTTATTTTCTTCTAACTCGGGCTATTTCACATTTTTGATAAGTTAAGTGTACCAGTAAGCAAACAAATAGCAAGTTAAAAACTCTTCGATCAGAAAATAAAACTTAAAACATTCCTTTCAAATCAAAATTTTGGGTGTGGCATAGGGCACATTCTCTTCCTGTTCCAACTACGACTATCTCGCTGTTTATACCAGTGTCTTTTTCTTCTTATTTAAAATTTTAAGTTTTTATGCCTATACCACATATTCTTGATGACAATTGGTCACATAGGAAAACACATTAACTAGACTAAATAGTTTTAGTTTTATTTACAAAGAAATTGTTAAAAAATCCATGCATTTGGGAGTTAGAAAATCCTTATATATTATTTCTGTAGCCTGTTTTTGGTTTCTACGCCAAATTTCCCTCAATTCTTGGTCGATTTCTTTGATTTACGGCTTATTTTATAGCTTATGGTGCTGGCTACTGACGAAAAATAGACCCAAGGTCTGAAAATTGTTTCTTTTAGCCGAAAAACCTGTTTTAAAGAACCAGAATAAGGTTTTCGGTCAAACTTATAACTTTAATTTGCGCTATGACCGACAGAGCTGAGTAGCTTGATCGGCAGAGCGTTGTCTTCGTAACCAGGAGATTACGTGTTCGGGCCCACGTCCGAACAATCTGCAACAAAAAAATTAGAGAAATATCGCGCATTACATGAACACTGAATTAAATGAAAAACAACTATGTGGGAATGGATTAAATGAGAAGGAAATGCTCCTTGCTGATATGAAAACATTCAGTGATTTTGTGCTAAATGACTTCGAAATTGCACGTGTTTTTTTTTTTTGAAGCTTTGGCTCTGGAAAGAAAATTAAAGCATAATGTAAGCGAAAATATAAGTAACAGGTTTAAGATTTCAGACTAAAATAGAATTGTTTTTTGTTCAGAAAAAAAATAATAAATCGTATATTGAAATATATATTCTTCTAATGAGTTTTTGACTCTTTGTACAAATAAATAAAATACTACCTCAATTTGAAGGGTAAAATATATATTTTTTCTTCTTTTTGCTAAAAAACAAATAGCTTATCACATTTTTACTACATTCGAATGCATAGTTCAATTTATTTTGTATTTTAACCGTGCTGTTAAATGATGAATACGTGCTTCCATCTAAGTTATAACGGTTTAAGCAGCCTGCGATAACAAATTGTAAAAATTTTCAAAAATAAAAACATTTTTCTTCAATATCTTATCTTATGTATTAATCCCCTCTCATTTTAAAACTTATCAAGCTGGCCAATGACGAAAAAAAGACTTACGGTCGAAAATTCAAGTTTTCGAAATCGCCTCTTGCTGTTTCAAAACCTTGATGCTGCCTGTAGTTCTTATGCATTTTTTAAAGCAAAGTTCTAATGCAGTTTTATATTTTATACGTCGCTTTCGGCAAAAAAAAAAAAAAGCCTTTGTGTGTGTTCATATTTTAATAAAGCTTAACAGCACTGGACTTAGTTGTTCGGTTTAATTGATAAGTTTTTTTCGGTAGAGCGTTCGGCTATAAACTATCTGAACTTCGGGCAAGCTTGGGCTGTCTGACATAATATCAAATTTATATTAGTATTACGCATTACATGTGCTCATAACATACACACCTATTAAAATAAATGCAGTGGGAATGCTACTTGGTGTTTCGACTCCTTTATGCAGGCTACAGTTATCATTCGGATAAGTTGATTGTTAATCGAACTGTGTTCTTTGACTACATCCAGACCAATCAACATAATGTAAGCATAAAAAAGTATTAGATTTACCTAAAGAAATCCTTTTTGTGCAGAAAAACATTTTTATTGTATGCTAAAAGGTAGATGTTTCTAATAACAGTGTTCGACCTTTTGTACAAATGAAAAAATACTACGCCCGATTAAAACTACGAGTTTCACTCAGTAAACCTTTAATTTTTTATTCGCGCGAATACGATATAAAGCATTAAAAGTATTATCAACTTCATTAGCAAGAAATTATTTTCTACTCTTCTGCTTTCTGCTGAAAAAAAAATGCATTTTGTCTACGTTCGAAAAATCCTTATATATTATTTCTGTAGCCTGTTTTTGGTTTCTACGCCAAATTTCCCTCAATTCTTGGTCGATTTCTTTGATTTACGGCTTATTTTATAGCTTATGGTGCTGGCTACTGACGAAAAATAGACCCAAGGTCTGAAAATTGTTTCTTTTAGCCGAAAAACCTGTTTTAAAGAACCAGAATAAGGTTTTCGGTCAAACTTATAACTTTAATTTGCGCTATGACCGACAGAGCTGAGTAGCTTGATCGGCAGAGCGTTGTCTTCGTAACCAGGAGATTACGTGTTCGGGCCCACGTCCGAACAATCTGCAACAAAAAAATTAGAGAAATATCGCACATTACATGAACACTGAATTAAATGAAAAACATCTATGTGGGAATGGATTAAATGAGAAGGAAATGCTCCTTGCTGATATGAAAACATTCAGTGATTTTGTGCTAAATGACTTCGAAATTGCACGTGTTTTTTTTTTTTTTTTTTTTTTGAAGCTTTGGCTCTGGAAAGAAAATTAAAGCATAATGTAAGCGAAAATATAAGTAACGGTTTAAGATTTCAGACTAAAATAGAATTGTTTTTTGTTCAGAAAAAAAATAATAAATCGTATATTGAAATATATATTCTTCTAATGAGTTTTTGACTCTTTGTACAAATAAATAAAATACTACCTCAATTTGAAGGGTAAAATATATATTTTTTCTTCTTTTTGCTAAAAAACAAATAGCTTATCACATTTTTACTACATTCGAATGCATAGTTCAATTTATTTTGTATTTTAACCGTGCTGTTAAATGATGAATACGTGCTTCCATCTAAGTTATAACAGTTTAAGCAGCCTGCGATAACAAATTGTAAAAATTTTCAAAAATAAAAACATTTTTCTTCAATATCTTATCTTATGTATTAATCCCCTCTCATTTTAAAACTTATCAAGCTGGCCAATGACGAAAAAAAGACTTACGGTCGAAAATTCAAGTTTTCGAAATCGCCTCTTGCTGTTTCAAAACCTTGATGCTGCCTGTAGTTCTTATGCATTTTTTAAAGCAAAGTTCTAATGCAGTTTTATATTTTATACGTCGCTTTCGGCAAAAAAAAAAAAAAAAAAAAAGCCTTTGTGTGTGTTCATATTTTAATAAAGCTTAACAGCACTGGACTTAGTTGTTCGGTTTAATTGATAAGTTTTTTTCGGTAGAGCGTTCGGCTATAAACTATCTGAACTTCGGGCAAGCTTGGGCTGTCTGACATAATATCAAATTTATATTAGTATTACGCATTACATGTGCTCATAACATACACACCTATTAAAATAAATGCAGTGGGAATGCTACTTGGTGTTTCGACTCCTTTATGCAGGCTACAGTTATCATTCGGATAAGTTGATTGTTAATCGAACTGTGTTCTTTGACTACATCCAGACCAATCAACATAATGTAAGCATAAAAAAGTATTAGATTTACCTAAAGAAATCCTTTTTGTGCAGAAAAACATTTTTATTGTATGCTAAAAGGTAGATGTTTCTAATAGCAGTGTTCGACCTTTTGTACAAATGAAAAAATACTACGCCCGATTAAAACTACGAGTTTCACTCAGTAAACCTTTAATTTTTTATTCGCGCGAATACGATATAAAGCATTAAAAGTATTATCAACTTCATTAGCAAGAAATTATTTTCTACTCTTCTGCTTTCTGCTGAAAAAAAAATGCATTTTGTCTACGTTCGAAAAATTACACTTAAGAACGGACTCAGTTCAACTGGTTTTGGCTTTGAATTTTAAGTGTTCGATTAAAAGAGAAACATATAAGGGCATTTAAGCCGTAACGGTTAAAGCTTCTATGTTAAATAGTTCAATATTCAAAGATAAAAACACTTATTTTCAATCAAATTTATTACTTCTCTAGAATGTTTGTTTCAATCGCTACGTGAGATCTTCGTCACTCTTTAATCAAATTCCATGCTTTGCGAATAATTTTAAATCGTATCATGCTGGTTAATGACAAAACACAGATGCATGATCCTTATATATTATTTCTGTAGCCTGTTTTTGGTTTCTACGCCAAATTTCCCTCAATTCTTGGTCGATTTCTTTGATTTACGGCTTATTTTATAGCTTATGGTGCTGGCTACTGACGAAAAATAGACCCAAGGTCTGAAAATTGTTTCTTTTAGCCGAAAAACCTGTTTTAAAGAACCAGAATAAGGTTTTCGGTCAAACTTATAACTTTAATTTGCGCTATGACCGACAGAGCTGAGTAGCTTGATCGGCAGAGCGTTGTCTTCGTAACCAGGAGATTACGTGTTCGGGCCCACGTCCGAACAATCTGCAACAAAAAAATTAGAGAAATATCGCGCATTACATGAACACTGAATTAAATGAAAAACAACTATGTGGGAATGGATTAAATGAGAAGGAAATGCTCCTTGCTGATATGAAAACATTCAGTGATTTTGTGCTAAATGACTTCGAAATTGCACGTGTTTTTTTTTTTTTTTTTTGAAGCTTTGGCTCTGGAAAGAAAATTAAAGCATAATGTAAGCGAAAATATAAGTAACAGGTTTAAGATTTCAGACTAAAATAGAATTGTTTTTTGTTCAGAAAAAAAATAATAAATCGTATATTGAAATATATATTCTTCTAATGAGTTTTTGACTCTTTGTACAAATAAATAAAATACTACCTCAATTTGAAGGGTAAAATATATATTTTTTCTTCTTTTTGCTAAAAAACAAATAGCTTATCACATTTTTACTACATTCGAATGCATAGTTCAATTTATTTTGTATTTTAACCGTGCTGTTAAATGATGAATACGTGCTTCCATCTAAGTTATAACGGTTTAAGCAGCCTGCGATAACAAATTGTAAAAATTTTCAAAAATAAAAACATTTTTCTTCAATATCTTATCTTATGTATTAATCCCCTCTCATTTTAAAACTTATCAAGCTGGCCAATGACGAAAAAAAGACTTACGGTCGAAAATTCAAGTTTTCGAAATCGCCTCTTGCTGTTTCAAAACCTTGATGCTGCCTGTAGTTCTTATGCATTTTTTAAAGCAAAGTTCTAATGCAGTTTTATATTTTATACGTCGCTTTCGGCAAAAAAAAAAAAAAAAAAAAAAAGCCTTTGTGTGTGTTCATATTTTAATAAAGCTTAACAGCACTGGACTTAGTTGTTCGGTTTAATTGATAAGTTTTTTTCGGTAGAGCGTTCGGCTATAAACTATCTGAACTTCGGGCAAGCTTGGGCTGTCTGACATAATATCAAATTTATATTAGTATTACGCATTACATGTGCTCATAACATACACACCTATTAAAATAAATGCAGTGGGAATGCTACTTGGTGTTTCGACTCCTTTATGCAGGCTACAGTTATCATTCGGATAAGTTGATTGTTAATCGAACTGTGTTCTTTGACTACATCCAGACCAATCAACATAATGTAAGCATAAAAAAGTATTAGATTTACCTAAAGAAATCCTTTTTGTGCAGAAAAACATTTTTATTGTATGCTAAAAGGTAGATGTTTCTAATAACAGTGTTCGACCTTTTGTACAAATGAAAAAATACTACGCCCGATTAAAACTACGAGTTTCACTCAGTAAACCTTTAATTTTTTATTCGCGCGAATACGATATAAAGCATTAAAAGTATTATCAACTTCATTAGCAAGAAATTATTTTCTACTCTTCTGCTTTCTGCTGAAAAAAAAAATGCATTTTGTCTACGTTCGAAAAATCCTTATATATTATTTCTGTAGCCTGTTTTTGGTTTCTACGCCAAATTTCCCTCAATTCTTGGTCGATTTCTTTGATTTACGGCTTATTTTATAGCTTATGGTGCTGGCTACTGACGAAAAATAGACCCAAGGTCTGAAAATTGTTTCTTTTAGCCGAAAAACCTGTTTTAAAGAACCAGAATAAGGTTTTCGGTCAAACTTATAACTTTAATTTGCGCTATGACCGACAGAGCTGAGTAGCTTGATCGGCAGAGCGTTGTCTTCGTAACCAGGAGATTACGTGTTCGGGCCCACGTCCGAACAATCTGCAACAAAAAAATTAGAGAAATATCGCGCATTACATGAACACTGAATTAAATGAAAAACATCTATGTGGGAATGGATTAAATGAGATGGAAATGCTCCTTGCTGATATGAAAACATTCAGTGATTTTGTGCTAAATGACTTCGAAATTGCACGTGTTTTTTTTTTTTTTTTTTTTGAAGCTTTGGCTCTGGAAAGAAAATTAAAGCATAATGTATGCGAAAATATAAGTAACAGGTTTAAGATTTCAGACTAAAATAGAATTGTTTTTTGTTCAGAAAAAAAATAATAAATCGTATATTGAAATATATATTCTTCTAATGAGTTTTTGACTCTTTGTACAAATAAATAAAATACTACCTCAATTTGAAGGGTAAAATATATATTTTTTCTTCTTTTTGCTAAAAAACAAATAGCTTATCACATTTTTACTACATTCGAATGCATAGTTCAATTTATTTTGTATTTTAACCGTGCTGTTAAATGATGAATACGTGCTTCCATCTAAGTTATAACGGTTTAAGCAGCCTGCGATAACAAATTGTAAAGATTTTCAAAAATAAAAACATTTTTCTTCAATATCTTATCTTATGTATTAATCCCCTCTCATTTTAAAACTTATCAAGCTGGCCAATGACGAAAAAAAGACTTACGGTCGAAAATTCAAGTTTTCGAAATCGCCTCTTGCTGTTTCAAAACCTTGATGCTGCCTGTAGTTCTTATGCATTTTTGAAAGCAAAGTTCTAATGCAGTTTTATATTTTATACGTCGCTTTCGGCAAAAAAAAAAAAAAAAAGCCTTTGTGTGTGTTCATATTTTAATAAAGCTTAACAGCACTGGACTTAGTTGTTCGGTTTAATTGATAAGTTTTTTTCGGTAGAGCGTTCGGCTATAAACTATCTGAACTTCGGGCAAGCTTGGGCTGTCTGACATAATATCAAATTTATATTAGTATTACGCATTACATGTGCTCATAACATTCACACCTATTAAAATAAATGCAGTGGGAATGCTACTTGGTGTTTCGACTCCTTTATGCAGGCTACAGTTATCATTCGGATAAGTTGATTGTTAATCGAACTGTGTTCTTTGACTACATCCAGACCAATCAACATAATGTAAGCATAAAAAAGTATTAGATTTACCTAAAGAAATCCTTTTTGTGCAGAAAAACATTTTTATTGTATGCTAAAAGGTAGATGTTTCTAATAGCAGTGTTCGACCTTTTGTACAAATGAAAAAATACTACGCCCGATTAAAACTACGAGTTTCACTCAGTAAACCTTTAATTTTTTATTCGCGCGAATACGATATAAAGCATTAAAAGTATTATCAACTTCATTAGCAAGAAATTATTTTCTACTCTTCTGCTTTCTGCTGAAAAAAAAATGCATTTTGTCTACGTTCGAAAAATTACACTTAAGAACGGACTCAGTTCAACTGGTTTTGGATTTGAATTTTAAGTGTTCGATTAAAAGAGAAACATATGAGGGCATTTAAGCCGTAACGGTTAAAGCTTCTATGTTAAATAGTTCAATATTCAAAGATAAAAACACTTATTTTCAATCAAATTTATTACTTCTCTAGAATGTTTGTTTCAATCGCTACGTGAGATCTTCGTCACTCTTTAATCAAATTCCATGCTTTGCGAATAATTTTAAATCGTATCATGCTGGTTAATGACAAAACACAGATGCATGATCCTTATATATTATTTCTGTAGCCTGTTTTTGGTTTCTACGCCAAATTTCCCTCAATTCTTGGTCGATTTCTTTGATTTACGGCTTATTTTATAGCTTATGGTGCTGGCTACTGACGAAAAATAGACCCAAGGTCTGAAAATTGTTTCTTTTAGCCGAAAAACCTGTTTTAAAGAACCAGAATAAGGTTTTCGGTCAAACTTATAACTTTAATTTGCGCTATGACCGACAGAGCTGAGTAGCTTGATCGGCAGAGCGTTGTCTTCGTAACCAGGAGATTACGTGTTCGGGCCCACGTCCGAACAATCTGCAACAAAAAAATTAGAGAAATATCGCGCATTACATGAACACTGAATTAAATGAAAAACAACTATGTGGGAATGGATTAAATGAGAAGGAAATGCTCCTTGCTGATATGAAAACATTCAGTGATTTTGTGCTAAATGACTTCGAAATTGCACGTGTTTTTTTTTTTTTTTTTTGAAGCTTTGGCTCTGGAAAGAAAATTAAAGCATAATGTAAGCGAAAATATAAGTAACAGGTTTAAGATTTCAGACTAAAATAGAATTGTTTTTTGTTCAGAAAAAAAATAATAAATCGTATATTGAAATATATATTCTTCTAATGAGTTTTTGACTCTTTGTACAAATAAATAAAATACTACCTCAATTTGAAGGGTAAAATATATATTTTTTCTTCTTTTTCCTAAAAAACAAATAGCTTATCACATTTTTACTACATTCGAAAAGCTACGCTTAAAAAAGAGAATAGTTCAATTTATTTTGTATTTTAACCGAGCTGTTAAATGATGAACACGTGCTGCCATCTAAGTTATAACGGTTTAAGCAGCCTGCGGTAACAAATTGTAAAAATTTTCAAAAATAAAAACATTTTTCTTCAATATCTTATCTTATATATTAATCCCCTCTCATTTTAAAACTTATCAGGCTGGCCAATGACGAAAAAAAGACTTACGGTCGAAAATTCAAGTTTTCGAAATCGCCTCTTGCTGTTTCAAAACCTTGATGCTGCCTGTAGTTCTTATGCATTTTTTAAAGCAATGTTCTAATGCAGTTTTGCATTTTTTACGTCGCTTTCGGCAAAAAAAAAAATAGCCTGTGTGTGTGTGTTCATATTTTAATAAAGCTTAACAGCACTGGACTTAGTTGTTCGGTTTAATTGATAAGTTTTTTTTGGTAGAGCGTTCGGCTATAAACTATCTGAACTTCGGGCAAGCTTGGGCTGTCCGACATAATATCAAATTTATATTAGTATTACGCATTACATGTGCTCATAACATACACACCTAATAAAATAAATGCAGTGGGAATGCTACTTGGTGTTTCGACTCCTTTATGCAGGCTACAGTTATCATTCGGATAAGTTGATTGTTAATCGAACTGTGTTCTTTGACTACATCCAGACCACTCAACATAATGTAAGCATAAAAAAGTATTAGATTTACCTAAAGAAATCCTTTTTGTGCAGAAAAACATTTTTATTGTATGCTAAAATGTAGATGTTTCTAATAGCAGTGTTCGACCTTTTGTACAAATGAAAAAATACTACGCCCGATTAAAACTACGAGTTTCACTCAGTAAACCTTTAATTTTTTATTCGCGCGAATACGATATAAAGCATTAAAAGTATTATCAACTTCATTAGCAAGAAATTATTTTCTACTCCTCTGCTTTCTGCTGAAAAAAAAAATACATTTTGTTTACGTTCGAAAAATTACACTTAAGAACGGACTCAGTTCAACTGGTTTTGGTTTTGAATTTTAAGTGTTCGATTAAAGGAGAAACATGTGAGGGCATTTAAGCCGTAACGGTTAAAGCAACCTTCTATGTGAAATAGTTCAATATTCAAAAATAAAAACACTTATTTTCAATCAAATTTATTACTTCTCTAGAATGTTTGTTTCAATCGCTACGTGAGATCTTCGTCATTCTTTAATCAAATTCCATGCTTTGCGAATAATTTTAAATCGTATCATGCTGGTTAATGACAAAACACAGATGCATGATCTTATTATTATTTTTTTTTTCGGCAAAAAGCTTTTTTGCTGTTTTTTACTACGCATTCCTTCAATGAATAGCTTTCGAAAAGGAAGGCGCAATTGCTAGGTTTGTTGGGGTGTCGGGCTGTTAGTCAGAATGGCGCCAATTCGAATACGTGCCAATAAATATCTCTTTAATGTTTCTTTTTTTCCCGTCAGATGCTGACATGTGCAGGACTGTATTTGCCCCAACCTGTTTTTTCACATGCACAATTATTGCTTTTTCACGAGTCACCACTCAGCCACACTTTTAATGACATTTATGTTTGCATTGAAAATATGTACGATTAAAAGGGGAGCTATGATCAAATTATCACAACGTTGTATTTAACGAGGTTTTGTTACTGATGTCTTTAAATTACATGCCTTCTCTTCTGCGCTTACTTTTTTTTCGGTTCTTCGTCATAATGTTCTTCCTTTGAAATTCTTAAAGAGCGAAATGCCTTATGAAACGATTTGAAGCACAGTGCGGAGTTCCGCACGGGTCGACTAGTAATACTTTAATAGTAAAACAGAGGGAGCATCTTCTTATCTTATAACCCACCTGTGTCATTGCTGCTAGTTCCTATGTACCTAACGCAATCTGCCGATTATTATTATTATTAAAAAAAAAAGAAAAGAAAAGAAAATCGAAATATCATTTTGTCTCACTGTACCTCGTTGCCCTCTTCATTTTTAAGGCACCTTTCGTAATAAAGCTTGTGAATGATGTATACAAAAATGTTTAAGACAATAATAATAAACCAGCTGATTTGTGCCTCACATGACTTCCTTTTACTCCAATTTAATGTAATTTTCCCATTAATGGTAATTTTAATGTGATTCAATAGTTTACTCTCTAAACATAAACAACAGTGGTGAAATTAAAACCAGATTTTAAAAAAAAAAAATCGCCAAATTTGTCGCCAAGTTGGCGACAAAACTTGACGACCAAAAGAATGGCGATATATCGCCAAGTGTACACCAAATTGTAACACCACTTGAGTTTACATCGAAATTAACAATGATTTCCCCCCCAAAAATGGGCAAAAGACCCCTTTAGAAACACCAGAATGCAACCAAAAGGGGAGGTGCACAACAAGATCCCACTAGGAGTCTACATACCAAATTTCAACTTTCTAGGATTTACCGTATTTGAGTTATGCGACTCATACGCACATATACATACTATATACTACACTATATACATACGCACATGTGCACATGTGCACATCCGCACATTCGCAGATACGCACATACTCACACTAGTACATACAGATTCACGAGAAAACTCGTTGTAACTAACTCGGGAATCATCAAAATGGATATTTCACGTGTCTATATGTTCTTAGGCACTTATGCACGTGTGGTGAAATCGAAAAAAAAACTCAATATTCATTCGGGGGTGAGTAAAATGGAAATTAAGGTCGATATTTAAGTGAAAATTTTTTCGGGAATACAATACTTCCCTTTTTGTAAAAGGAAGTAAAAAAAATATCATTTCAGTGTTGAATATTGATTTTTTCAAAAAAATCTGTTTTAGAAACCAATTCTTTGATCTTAAATTTTTAACTGCTATTTTAATGACCCATAATCATTTTTTCCCTTCTGCTAAATTCTACGTTCACCACTTGGCTCCTGTTCAATGTAAACTTCTAACTTCTCTTAATCAGAGGAATTTTTTGTCTTTGAACAAAACAATGCTGTTTCCTTTCCAAAATACAGTTCCACTAAACCTACTTTCAATTGAATAGTCTCTTGTCTATTGAATTTTGCTTTTTAAACTGATTTAACTGCAGTAGCACCGAATGTTGAAACCGAAAATAGAAAAGTTAAATAGAATGTTCTCAATGTTTTTGTGTTCATGTTTAATTACTAACGTTGTTAAGTTATTAATGTTTATGCAAATTAACCTTGTTCTAGTTTCCTAATACCTTTACTTTTGGTGTGGCAACAGTGTTGTCTAATGTATAAAACTGCCGGTGTTGTAGTAGTCAGGATGTGTTCATGTTTTTTCATTTTTCTTCACGCGTGTGTAAACTAACCGTGCTTTTAATTTGTTTTTAATAAATAGTTTTGTTGAAGTCTAGTGCCGTCTCTCGACTTTAAATTCAGTAAAATTATGATGAAGTAAGAATTTAGGACATTGAAACAATTGTCCCGTACCTGCAACAAGTTAAATATGTTTAGATTTAACACTGAATGAGTCTCTTAAACCTGACAAAACCATATCTTACCTAAACAACGGCTGCACCTGATCGATTTCATAGCTAAACAGGAATGCCCGAATTCGAATACCCTGGTTCATCTTTTGAAGAAAAATGAATCCGTTAGATGTATTATGGACGCAATAAATTTCACCGCTACCTTTGCATAAAATATGTAAATTTTATTCAGTTTACACTGATTATTGAGATCGGTAGATTAAGATTTCAAGTTAAGCTATTGGAGTGCAGAAACTAGGTAATATTTATTTCGAAGTAGAGTGAACGTGAAAATTAAATAAGCTGCATTCCATTACGCATTCAATTTTTGAATTTTTTGTCGAACTAAATTAATTCAATACCAAAAAATCTAAATTATGTATTTCGAGACATTTGTTTTGTGTAAGTAATATTTATGATAATTATTTTTCAAATAAATTTTTAAGCAGAACACCTTGAGAGTGAAATTGAACTTTAATTGAGTTGGTGTAGCAGCTGGTTTTCAAAAATGTTTCTATTTGATTTTAGTTTCATTTGGTCAGTTTCTTGAGAAATTTTATGATTATGGTTCCTTAAAAAATGCGTAATGCAATAATATGGACAATATCATTTTTGCAAATGTTTTTATATTTCAGAAAACAAGAAATATATAAATGTTAGAGTACCGTAAACGCGAACTATTTTGACCCTAGGGTCTTTCTTTGGTCCAAATGGATTAAAAGATACAACGTTTTCTGTCAACTTTCAGGATGCAGTTTTGAAACATATTTTGACAGAAACCGCTTGGTAGCATCACCAAGCACTCAGTAATGTGTACCAAGTAGTTCCATTGCTCTGTTTAAGAAGCGATAGTTGTGGTTCTGCGTGCCTTGTGCTAACAAGTGTCTTCTTAACGTCTCAAACTTTTTCCTGTAGAAGCAGTTCTACATCAGCTAAGATTTGTTTTAAGTACCTGTTTCTACTATACTCTATATGCCGTAGTATAGTTGAACTTTTCATTTCTGTTTACGTTTTTTTTTCTTTAAATTGACAATGACAACGACCTACTTTGGCCAAGCATAAAAACTTGAAAAAATACGTCCGAGTCATTTGGAAAAGTAAAGAATAGCTAAAAGCAAGACTCTAAACAGTAAAAACAAAAGAAAAAACCTGGAATTCTCGGCAACGGATGAGAAATTTTGCAGATTCAATTAATCAGTGCTCATTTACATGGCTTTTATTAAGAAACATGAAGAGGAACTGAAAGTTGTAGCAGGTTTAGAAAAAACTGACCCAATTGCATTTACTTCTTACAAATTTAGTTAAATTTGTTGTAAAAATAACGGAATTTTGTTTTTGTAGAAGGAATGAGCTCAAACTTTCAGGGATAGCTGTTGATGTGAGGGAAGAAACAGCTAACGTTGATAGTATGGAACGCTCCAGTAAATTTTGGAAGTGGCCAACACTTTAGGATCCATTGTTTTACGAATGGTGTTCGGTTCGTAAAATTATTCAACCTCTAAAAGCAACGAAAATATCACCGTTCTCTGTTAGCAATTTCCGAGACAATAACTAGGTATGCACACAATTTAAAAAAATAATAATAAATTGAATTAAAAAAAGTGTGACTTAAACTGCTTTGAAAAAATGTATTTTTCTTTCAAATAAAAAGTTTTTCATCTGCACACTCGTCTTTTTTGACTCTAGTTAGTTCTACAATGATTTTAAATAGGGAAAACTGCTTTCGGTCAAAGTAAACCAAACGCAAGGATATCATTGGCTTAAATAAAAAACAATAATAAAGGGTAAAAATACCTGGAAATAAACTGATCATTGTTCAAAAATTAAATTAAGAGATCTCAAGATGTATAAAAGAAGTTTCCACAACTTGGAAATATAAATAGTTACAATATTATTGAGAAAAAATGAGAAATATTCCAAAATCTGGGCCAAAGTAGCCCGCGTTTACGGTACTATATTGTCTGTCTCTTGGGTTACTACTGAAAGCTCAGAGTTTCAGAAAATATCATTTGCGTGCAAAGAAAACTTGTGTCCAAATTTGGTAAAATATTTCGAGCGCAATTTAATTCTAAACGTTTATTATTAAGTAGTTCAAGGCTTCATGGTTTCAAATCTGAATAGTATGTGAAAAATACTGCTAAGTCTACCAATTTCGTGTAATTTTTTGATGATTTTTAAGCATATGTCTGTTTTCTACCTATATAGGTGAGGGGGAGGAGTTAGCATCTAAAAATGTACTTTTTTACAAATCATTATTTAGAAAATGGTTTGATTAAATTTATTAAAACCTTTTATGCATTCTTAGGCATAGTTTTAAGAATAATTAAGAATAATCTAGAACTTTTTGATCAAAAAAAAACCCACAGACAAGCGGGTGAGAGTTTTTCCCAGAGCACCCTTGGGGAAAGATGATTTGCCATGTCCACTGCATATCAGCTGACATTTATCTGAAATAAAATACCATTTGAATTTAGTCAAATTATTAATTAATCTCCCCCCCCCCCCCCAACGTTCTCAAATTATTTTTTGTTTGATTTTTAAAATGCTAGCTGCCATTTCAAGTTTAAAATTCTATTTTTCACGTAAAAATCCGCTATTTTGTTAGTAAAAAACACATAAAAAAACTCAAACTTAACGTTGGGGGGGGGGGGGGGGGTTATATGCAGAATGTATGTATTAAATTTGAAATGAGTCGGTCAAGCAGTTTTAAAATGGGAGTTAACACAGACTTTAAAAAAGTGTTTTTAGAAAAGCGCGTTTAAAGGTTTAGAAGCTAAAAACCATCAATTCCGGTTCCGTGGAGTATGGGCCCTGTAGCAGCTTCGTTGTCCTTAGCCTCTCCTTTTTTCGTTAATTATTTAATTATATTAGACTAACCCCAACCGAGCAGCACTGTCGTTCTGAGCCTCCGCAGCTTTCAGAGCTGCTGCGCATTCTTCCGCAGCTGTCGGAGATAGTTTGAAAGAGCGAGACAAATTATCTGATAACTTTATTTTGCTCGGATCGACTTGAAATTATGGGAATATATTTTGAAATGTGGAACTATTTATTTATTTATTTAAAACCCACCAATTACCGCCGTACTAACCCTAGTGAGAGTTTAACCGGATGTGGTGATTGGGGGAAACACAACAGGTTACGAGTGATCCAGCACAAGTGAAATAGAAGTTGGAAAAATCTAGTTGGCTGGAAATACAATATAAACTGCAATAAAAACTCTTTGAAAGTTTTTAGGCCGGAAATTTAAAGTCATCGATTTGTAATATGAGAGGGGAGATTATTTTACAGATATTCTTGCGTGAAACTGGATGAGATAGAATATGTGCAATACTTTTGGAAACGAGCTGATGTGTGCATCACATGACTTCCTTTTACAACAATTTAATGTTATTTCCCCATTATTGCAATTTTAATGTGATTCAAGTTTTAACTCTCTAAATATCACCAACAATGGCCACATTAAAACCAGATTTTTAAAAAAAATCGCCAAATTTGTCGCCAAGTTGGCGACAGAACTTGGCGACCAAAAGACTGGCGATATATCGCCAAGTGTCTGCCAAATTATTACACCACTTGAGTTTGCATCGAAATTAACAATGATTTCCCCCCCAAAATGGGCAAAAGCCCCCTTTAGAAACAATCGAATGTAACCAAAAGGGAAGGTGCACAACTAGACATCACTATGAGTCTACGTACCAAATTTCAACTTTCTAGGACATACCGTTATTGAGTTATGCGACATACATACACACATACACACATACGCACATACATACGTACATACAGACGTCACGGGAAAACTCGTTGTAATTAACTCGGGAAACGTCAAAATGGATATTTCGAGCGTCTATACGTTCTTAGATACATATGTACGATGTACGTGTGTCGAGTCGAAAAAAAACTCAACATTCATTTGGGGGTGAGGAAAATGGAAATTAAGGCCGAT
Organism: Uloborus diversus; assembly: GCF_026930045.1. Classification (NCBI taxonomy): domain Eukaryota; kingdom Metazoa; phylum Arthropoda; class Arachnida; order Araneae; family Uloboridae; genus Uloborus; species Uloborus diversus. Next base: position 47,965,737 of record NC_072738.1, on the reverse strand, counting down.
TTTTGAGTGAAATTTTTTTCGCGAATACAATACTTCTTTTTTTGTAAAAGGAAGTAAAAAGAAAGTTTGGAATTGTAAGTGCAAGCTTGTTAGAGGACAGTTGAATATGTAATGTTTAGTACTTCCAGGTTGACTGCATACACACAATGTGGAGCTAATTATCTTGAATCGGTGTATAATAGGAAGGAGATGGTCCATGTGCACTGAGAAATTGTACTTCTATTGGATGTTTGCAGCATGGTTTTAGCTTAACTTTTGGCAGGAAATCATGAACGCCACTTTTTTGTGAAAGAACTTCAGTTTAGTAGTAGTGCAGGTGTGAACTCGGTGTATCAAATAGCAAGGTGCTGTTTTACTTGTCATGGAAGTTTTTGTTGTGTTTTCTATCCTCTTTTTTTTAGAAATGATACAATTGAATTTCAAATGTTAAAAAAAATCTAAAAGAAAGTAAATTAAATTTTTTTTTCTTTTTATACACTGTTTTTTAATGGTTAAATAATTAGCTTTCCACAAGTTTAATATATTGAAACGAAGTTAAAATTAAAAAAAAAAAAAACATTTTGATCCAGAGTCTCAAAAACATTCCAAGTGTCCTTCCATTCAAAATATGTCTTGCATATCCTATAAAAAGCGAAAATAGTGCACAGACTTTCTTTACTTGACAAAAATATTTTCGGAGAAATTCACATTCAATTTTCGCATCCAAAGTTTGGATGACATTCTTTTACGCAGGAAGCGTCAATAAAATTCTACCATCCATGTTTCACAAGAAATGGAATGCTACGAGTGAAGAAAAACTTCGTATTTTGTTGGCCGACAGCTTTTATTGTTGAATAGATTTCAAAAGACTACAACTGTCATGCAAATAGTCGTACAATGTGTTTATATGTCCTTTATGTGCTATGTCTATCGAAAATTTCAATTTTAAATCATTTCTCTTTGCTATAGATGAACAACTCTTCATCTTTAATTGTTGAAAGATGATTGAAGCTGCTTTAAGTATTTTTAGTTGATGAATGTAAAATTTCACCCCAGAGTCAGGAGAAGGTAAAATATTTTAAATGGTGCAAACAATGCTGTTCAAAAGTAGGAATTTAGCCTCAAACATTTGTTTACAAAAAATATTGTTCCAAAGGAAAAAAAAAACAGATTTATCAAATGAGATGGAATATTGTATTTTTTCCGAAGTTTTTGTTCATCAAATGCACTGAAACTTCAATAACACTTTCTAGTGTAAGGTTCTTCGGAAAAAATGATGCTATTTTACAGAAGACATTTCAAAATGCAACACACCTTTTTCATGTTAGCTTAAAAGAAAAAAAAGATAGCAACTATATTCCTGTCTTTATAGTTTGAAAACAAAGCATGGTAGTTAAAAAAATTTTCTTTATGACAAATAAGTAGCTATCATACAATCAGTAACATAAAAACTAAGAATGTGTCATGGCATATAAAAGTTAATATAGTAGAATGAAATCAATCTTACAGTGTTTGGAAAACTAAACCAGTTCTATAGCCGTTTTTTTTTAAACATAAATTCACAATTTCTAACTTGTACTTTTTTCAATATCTTAACCAAATTGAATGCATCTTTTCACAATATTCACAAAAAATATATTTTGCTATTATTTACGATTAAAGTTTTGAGCTAAAAGTTATAGTTCAGTTTGTCTGAGTCTTAGCTAAACGAAAATTCGTGCAGTTAGATTGGTCTGTTGTCTTTAATTATACTAAATAATAAACATAGAAAACAATTTATTTTAAGCACAATTGTCACAATTTATCAACTATTATCCGAATTTTAAATGCCATGAAAAACGTTTTCATTATATATTAGATGAAATAAAACTGTCTCCCATATTTATGTACTTCTTAGTTCTTACTTAGGGTGCGCTACTCTATATGGTACTTTAACGGTATTTCAAATTTAGGTATGCAAGCAATGAGGTTTGCTTGGTTTGTTGTCTAGGTGGAATTCACATTGTGTAAAACAGCAAATTAGCTGTACCTTGATTGCATCTCAAATAAAATAAAACTTGTTGAGTCATAGAAACTAAATGATCGTTACGATTGACGAGAAAGACGATCGCATCCCCCGCATAATGACGTATGTCATACCGCTCTTTGTACGAATCCTCGCATTATTTCTTGCATTACAGCAGTTACGTTTCATGAAGAAATATTTCAAGATCACCCCTCTCCCTCCCCTGCTATGGAACAGCTGTCTTAAAAAAAAAGAAGAAAAAAAACTCGAATTGTACCTGTTTTCAGTTCGATCCAACAGTGTAGCAATTTTTGTTTGAATCCCTTGCGTTACTTCTTGCGACAGAGCAGTCCCATTTAATTTGGTGAACATTGACCTGCGCTAAGCCTTTTTTAGAGATTTACCTTAAAAAAGAATTATCGCCTGCTGTTAATGAAATTTTTCGTGTGTGGGCCTTTCCGCGAAAAGCAAACATTTTTTCCTCACGTGTGATTAATATTTAATTTCAAAAACGTGTGTAAAGGACAATTTCTTTTTCCTTAGAAATCACATGCGTATGTGTGGTTTCTTAGGGAGAAAAAAAAATTTAAATTTTTAAAATATTACTTTTGACTATACAGTTGCCACGTGTTTGACAAAATGTCTGATTTTCTTTGAAATAGCGTACTATTTGTTTCTTTTTGAAACTAACACTAAACATTATTTAGTACGAAAGTAAAGTATATATTTAATAGGTTTGCAACAACAGATTCGAAGGATATATTGCTGGAATAAAGAACTGTCAAGCAGATGTAGAAAAGTGTGTTCCACACGTGACAGGTAAACTTCATTTAAAAATGCCAATAAAAAAAAAAAAAAATCGAAATTGATTTTTTGCTTAACAGCTCACACGAGTCTAAATCTTTCACTTGGTTAACAAACCAGTGCCGTAGCCAATTATCTAGTAGCGCTCCTTACGTCATCAACAATGGAACTCGTGCCACGGTATGATAATTTGATGATACGTTTTGGTTATGTTTGACATGCAGCCTCTATTATGACAAGGCTTAACTTGATCCGACAACTTAATTTTTAATGGTAAGACTGTTTTACTGCGTCATTTCAGGGGAATGAAGAAACGAAAAAGTGGTCAACAATGAATGCTGCCTACTGGAGTTTAGGGTTAATGCACTGGAATTGGGGTTAAAATTTAAACTATCAAAATATCACGAAACTGGCAGTTGCTTCGTTCAAATGAAGAAGCAATTTTCACCCATCATATCTTACGGGCAATTTTCTAGTTTGTATATATACATGAATGCAAGGAAAATTGTGTCCCGACTGTGACCGTGGAATCACCCACAAAAGTTATTTATGTTACTAAATCCGTGTTA